>NC_085846.1:116975083-117065083 GCF_035594765.1 Anolis carolinensis | reverse complement strand
TTCTCTTGTTATTACTGTACTATTATTATTTGGATTTTTGTGGGCAAAGAAAAAGGGGCGTTTGGACCTTAATGTGCCCCAGAACATAAGCAAAAAAAAAAAAGGATATTTATCTCTCCAGAAGAAGGAAATATCTGAATGGTTTCCTGTTTAATTTTGGGGCCCGTCTCCGGAGGAGGACAGCATGGCGTGACCAGCATGGTTTGCAATTTGTAGTTTTATTATTATTTCGAGGTTGGATTATTATTTCTCTTCCCAAGCAACCACCGACCGTGGACCTCATTGGTTGCAAATTACTTTCCTTGTGGCTTCCAGACCAGGATGTGAACCAGGTGCATGGAGTAAAACAAGTCTAAAAGAAGAAGAAGCAAAGGTGCTGCTCTTTTGGGATTTCTTGCTTTTTCTTCCAGCCTCTTGCAATTCCTTGCCTTGGGGTTGAATCCCAAGAACCTCAACCTTTGGATCAAGAAAAGGAGAAGAACCGCTTTCTCTATGCAGGGAGGAAGCTACGCTGATTCTTTCTGGGGCGGCTTCTGATGAAGAAGAGGCCGAAAATGGGGGATTTCTATGACCCCGAACATCCCACCCTCGAGTAAGTATTGCACAGGCACACACAACCGCTTCCCTGCACATTTGGGGTCCCCACAGGCTCCCCATGCAAATCCAGGGCTTCTCTATGGGTTTTCTGCTCGCGTCAGACACTGAACACACCATCCATGATCCACCTGTGGGGCCCCACAAACACCCCATAGAGCTCAAGGACTGATTTAGGGGTTCTTTTAACCTGTATCTGCCTGAAATCCCATATACAGGCCCCCATGCACATCCAGGGAGGATTTGGGGGTTTTCTGCCTGTATCAAATGCTTCGTACCCCATTTCACACCCATCTGCAAGCCCCACAGATTCTCCATGCAACCCAATAGCTGCTTTTGGGGTTTTTCCAGCCTACGTTAAATTACATCAAATCAAATACCCCACAGGTTTCCCTTGCAACTTGAGGACTATTTTATGCAGTTTTGGCTGTGAGTACTCACTCCCATTTCAAATCAGCCTGTGGGCCCCAATAACCCCCCATGCAGCAGATACTGAACACCCCATATCAGATCCCCTTGGAGACCCTACAGATTCAGTTAAGTAGTTCTAGAGCTACTTTTGAAGGGTTTCAAGTTGCAGAAGATATTGAATATGCCATATTACCATATATCACTTGTAGGCCCCATAGATTTTTCCATACAGCTCTTAGGCTAGTTTACAGGGGTTCAGACATTAAATACCCCATATCAAATCCACATGTAAGTCCCATAGACTTCCCTGTGTGCTCCCTCCCCCCAATATATATAGAGAGAGAGATAGGGGAGAAAGAAGGGAATTGAACTTTGCTTTAGGTTTACATACACCCTTAGGATTACATGTACCTTATACTTTGCTATAGGTTTACATGCACCTTATACTTTGCTATAGGTTTACATGCACCTTATACTTTGCTATAGGTTTACATACACATGGTTTGCTATAGGTATACATACACGTTATGCTTTGCTATTGGTTTACATGCACCTTATACTTTGCTATAGGTTTTCACGCACATTATACTTTGCTATAGGTTTACACATTATGCTTGGCTATAGGTTTACATACACATTATGCTTTGCTATAGGTTTACATACACATTATGCTTTGCTATAGGTTTACATACACATTATGCTTTGCTATAGGTTTACATGCACCTTATGCTTTGCTATAGGCTTACATACACATTATGCTTTGCTATAGGTTTACGAACACATTATGCTTTGCTTTGGATTTACATACACCTCATGCTTTGCTGTAGGTTTACATAAACCTTATACATTGCTAAAGGTTTACATACATCTCATATTTTGCTATAGGTTTACACACACCTAATATTTTGCTTTAGGATTACATACACCTTATACTTGGCTATAGGTTTACATACATTGCGGTCTAGCCCCCACCCTGACAATATAACGATTTGGCCTCTCATGGAAAAATTCTGATCCTAAATGCTGGCCAGAGAAAATGATAGGGTCCTGTTAAGAGTAAGCCCATGCCCCATAACATAATGGGGGATGTCTCTTGAGGGTCTCCCATATAATTCCCTTGTAATGTGGGTCCCCCTTAAGGAGTTATTTACACATAATGGGGGGCTTTATCTTGAGGGTCTCCCATATGATTCCCTTGTAATGGGGGTCCCCCTTAAAAAGGCCTTCCCACTTAAGGGGGGGCTCTCTCTTGAGGGTCTCCCATATAATTCCCTTGTAACGCGGGTCCCCCTTATGAAGGTCTTTCACATAATGGGGGGTTTTCTCTTGGGGATCTCCAATATAATTCCCTTGAAACATGGGTCCCCCTTATGAAGGTCTTTCACATAATGGGGGGCTTTCTCTTGGGGATCTCCAATATAATTCCCTTGAAACATGGGTCCCCCTTATGAAGGTCTTTCACATAATGGGGGGTTTTCTCTTGGGGGTCTCCAATATAATTCCCTTGTAATAGGGGTCCCCCTTAAGAAGGTCTTTCCACATAATGGGAGGCTTTCTCTTGAGGGTCTCCCATATAATTCACTTGCAGTGGGGTCCCCCTTAACAAGCCCCACATAATGGGGGGCTCTCATGAGGGTTTGCCATATAATTCCCTTGTAATAAGGGCCCTCTTTGATAAAGTATTTCCATAAAATGGGGGGCTCTTTCTAGAGGGTCTTCTATATAATTCCCTTGTAATAAAGGCCTTCTTTGATAAAGTCTTTCTATATAATGGGGGGCTCTTTCTAGAGGGTCTCCCATATAATTCCCTTGTAATGGGGGTCCCCCTTAAGAAGGTCTTCCCACATAATGGGGGGCTCTCTCTTGAGGGTCTCTTATATAATTCCTTTGTAATGGGGGGTCCCCCTTTAACAAGCCCTTCCCACATAATGGGGGGCTCTCTCTTGACGGTCTTCCATATAATTCCCTTGTGATAAGGGCCATTTTCAATAAGCCTTCCCACATAATGGGGGGGGGATATAATTTCCTTGAAATGGGGGTTCCCCTTTAGCAAAGCTTTCCGATAAATTGGGGGGTTCTCTCTTGAGGGTCTCCCTTGTAATAAGCGCCCATCTTATGAAGGAATCTCCATATAATTAATTTCCCCCCTCAGCACGACCCTCTGCAGGCCGTTTCTAAGACCCCTCCATTGGCCCTTCTTTTTCCGCACTTCGGGCCTGGTGGGAGTGAGAAGCCCAGCTAGGCCGCACATCCCCAGCCTCGATTGAGAGCCCTCCCTGCCTCGGGGGACTCTGAGGCAGGGAGAGGGAAGGAGGCATTTGCGGGCGAATAGCCAAATACCTGGAGCTTGGAGGCCTCTTGGTTCAAGATGGGGATAAAGGGGTCGGTGTTTAGGGGGTCTTCCATCATTAAAACTGGGGGGAAACGTGAAAGAAAGCCCCCCAAAATCCTTTAAATGTTGCTTCCCTCCCCTCTCAATCAAGATTATGGCAGGCTGTCTTTCTCCTGTCAGCCATTGATTTCTCCATGCATCTCAGCCTCTTGCCTTTAACTCACAATTTATTTATTTTTCGAGGGGGAAATTAGTCTATTATTTAGACAGGATTCAATCCCATCGTTAGCTTAAAAAAAAGGGAGAAATAGTTTTATGATATCGTAATACAGCAGTCAAAGAAAAATTATATTTAGTGTTATGTTGCAACGGCAAAGCACAACATGTGCTATTTAGTAATAGCCAAAATTCCCTCAGGCAAATGGAGGGCCTTCTTTGTTAATAAATAATAATAATATTAAATTTAAATGCAATACAAACCAGTACTATACAATCCAGGGAAATTCAAGGCCTTCTTTATTAAATAATAATAATAATAATAATAATAATAATAATAATAATAATAATAAATTTAAATTAAATACAAGCCCCTTATTATAAAATAATCTAAAATCGTCCTGAGAAACTGACATGTTTGCTGATGGTTCAGTGAAAACTTTGCTTTCATTCACAAATTGATGTAAAATATTACTTAATGAGCTATCTTAGAGGTTAGTCTTAACATAAAATGTCCATGTTTTGACTCACCTCTAAAATAACTCATTAATATTACTACTACTACTACTAATAGTAATAGTAATATTTCTTACCCACTTCTCCTCATGGCTCGAGGAAGCTTACAGAATAATTAAAACACTGTAAAATATTGTAAAATGATAATAATATAATAATAACTTTATTCTTATACCCCGCCATCTCCCAAACAGGACTTGGGATGGCCTATATATGAGACAAAATATCCGAAATGACACAAATACAAGCAATCCATCAAAGCAAAGAACATAGGTTAAAATAAAAAAATAGTTAAAAAAATAACAAAACAGTTAAAAACCCAAATTCAATAAAACATAAGAATATAGAACAGCTGCGTAAACAATATTCAGCAAAACCACAAAATATCACTACCAAATACATTTATTATTAAAATGTATTTTATAAAAGGTACATATTAAAACATATTTCTATAAAATATATAATGAAGTACACAAAACAGAGATTAAACCAATGACACAAGTTTAAAATTTGTGCTTTAAAAAAGTACGCCTACACTAATATTCCACAATCTTATATACAAAACACTTCTGGTCCCAAACATTTGGGTAAGGATGATGATGATGATGATTATTATTATTATTATATTTATACTCCGCTTTATCTGTCCTGCAAGAGACTCAAAGCGACTTAACATGAAAGCATCAGCATACAATATAAAATATAATAATAATAATTTTATTATTACAAATTATTTATACTCCGCTTTCTCTCTCCCGAGGGATTATAATTACAAAGTGGCTTATAATTAAAAGTATGATCACATAATTCAAAATATACAAATATGCAAACATTAAAACATAATTAAACACAACAGTATTAAAAATTCACAGTTAAAAAATCAAGGGGAAGACAAAATATTGTCTTTTAGGTGTTATTAAATATGGGACCCTTATAAGATACAAATAACCCACATCACAGAAGTGTGCTAATGAACCCCAAAAAATTATCATTTCCCTAGAAAGCATTTCAGGGCTTCTAGTAGGGGGATTTTGCAGGGTGGCATCTCTTTTTTATTAAAAAAAATCCCATTCATTCCCTTTATTTATATATGTTTTGCATCAAAATGTGTCTCTCTATTCATAGTCCCTCAATTAAAAGGATTAGTTGCCTGCATTGGAAGCTTCCAGGGGTAACTGTTCGCTTTTGAAACAGATTTGTGCATTTTTAAACATCATTATAAATCATTGTATAAAATGCAAAATTTGCAAAAACAGAAGTGGAGAAAAGCTCAGTGTGAACTGAACTTTTCTCCACTTCTGTTTTTGCAAATTTTGCATTGTTTTATATATGTGGTCATTCATTTGCTCTCTGGGCATGCCACCGTTGCCCAGATGTGCCCTAATTCAAGAGAACCCATTCTATTTTCAGTGCAAAATTTCAAGGTTCCCAATGGATAAAATAGATTGGTCACTAGGTATGCAGCTGGTTGCTTGCGGTGAGTAAAAAAATTGCCTCTAGGTGACTAAGGAAAGGAGAAACTTTATTATTTATTTTAATAGCTGAATTAAATATGTCTGGGAAGGCAGGCTAGTAGGCGGGCTAGTGCCTTCCACAATGAAGGGACAAAGAGTGACAAATACTGCAGAAAAGTATACTATCATAGACCCACTTTCTAAGGGATAAATAACATTAAAAAGATGAGTTATCTCAGGTAATATGCCCAAGATTGCAATATATTCAGTGTTGTTTGTAATTTGTTCTATTAAAAATGTGCCTGCAGAACTGTGTGCAGAACACACAACAGAAAGTCTAGTAAACAAACCCTGTAATCCATAAAATGCAAAAGCCAAATGCAGTTAAGCCATTTTTAAAAAAGATTTCCCTCTAAATATAGATATTATTGAAAATTTGCAGTAGTTACATTGACAGCTTGCAGAATCTCCATGCCACCACCAAGAAGGCTCAGGAGTCTGTAGGCACTTTGATAATTGCATTATTATAATAATAATATAAAATGTATTATTATTATTATTATTATTATTATTATTATTATTATTATTATTGAAAAATTGTAGTGGGGTTACATTGACAACTTGGAAAGTATTGCAAAATCTCCATGCCACCACCAAAAAGGTCCTGTAGTCCATAGGCACTTTGAGAATTGCATTATTATATTGTTATTAAAAATAAAATGTATTAGTATTATTATTATTATTATTAGAAGCCCCGGTGTTGCAGCGGATTAAACTGCTGAGCTGCTGAACTTGCTGACCGAAAGGTCGGCGGTTCGAATCCGGGGAATGGGGTGAGCTCCTGCTATTAGACCCAGCTTCTGCCAACCTAGCAGTTTGAAATCATGTAAATGCGAGTACATCAATAGGTGCTGCTCTGGTGGGAAGGTAAGGGCTCTCCATGCAGTCATAGAATCAGAATTGGAGGAGACCTCACGGGCCATCCAGTCCAACCCCCTGCAAGAAGCAGGAAAATCTAATTCAAAGCACCCCTGACAGATGGCCATCCAGCCTCTGCCAGTGACAACCTGACCTTGAAGGTGTCTAAGAACAACGCTGGCTCTTCGGCTTAGAAATAGAGATTAGCACCAACTCCTAGACATGGCTAGACTTAATGTCAGGGGAAAACCTTTACCTTATTATTAGTATTAAAATTTTGCAGCGGAGTTACATTGACAACTTGAAAAGTATTGCTGAATCTCCATGCCACCACCAAGTAGGCCCTATATTCCATAGCCACTTTGAGAATGGTATTATTATATAATAAAATAAAATGTTTTTTATTTATTTATTTATTTTTCAAACTTATATGCCGCCACTCCCCTAGGGCTCAGGGCGGCTTACAAGAACTGGCTAAAATCAACAATTTAAAAACATCTTAAAACATCTTTAAAAAACATCTTAAAACATCCTAAAAGCACCTTTTAAACATCTAATAGAACTCAAACGCCTGCCGAAACAGGTGTGTCTTACATTATTACTATTAAGTACTAATGAGCTTGAGCAGCTTCCAAGGTAACATGTGACTGAGAAAATGTTGGGCAGAATGATGCCAGGTAGTGTAAAGGCAGGAAAACATTTCTACGTTTTCATAATAATAATAATAATAGTTTTATTTCTTATCCACCTCGCTTCACGGCTTGAGGTGAGTTATGATATTGCTAAAACATATAATCAAAGCACATAATCATTTAAAAACACTCCGTAGAATAGACATATTAAAACACATTTCCATAAAATACATATTAAATGACACAAAACAAAAATTAGGTGTAGAATAGAGTCATTTCACTCATGGAGTCATTTCGCTTATTAGCTTGAGTGGAATAGATTCAATCCTGCCTCCTACATCTGGGCATCCCCTGGGCAACATCCTTGCAGACAGCCAATTCTCTTACACCAAAAGCGATTTGTAGTTTCTCAGGTTGCTCCTGACATGAAAAACAAACAATGCTGTAATTAATTGCAAAAAGATAATTTCAAGGGATCTGATGCTGTGATGTCCATGCCTATGTTTCAAACCCAGAAGGAAAAGGTGATCGATAGAGCCTGAACAGTGTTGATATCCAGTATGTGTGTTTTTTTTAATTTTCTTTTTCACCAGTGACTTTGACTAGATGCATGTTATGTCACCTTTCGAAGTGTCAGGCTGCTATTTTTGTTTCTTTCGGAGAAGGTGGCTGAGTAAGTTGTGCCCCCTCCTTGCTTCCCTTCTCTCCGCTGTACGTCTAACCCGCAACCGTTTGTCTTGAATACTATTTTATTTTTATAGCACAACTTTCATGTCGAAGGACCCCAGTGGACATCATAACCCTAATACCTCCAGCATCCCCGAAATGCACTCACCTCTGAGGTGGAAAGGGGCAGACAACTGGTGTATCTTTCCCCAGAATATGGATGGGTCTGAAGAGGTAGAAAGGTAAAAAGATTGGACGAGGGCAATAGGGTAAACCGTTGTTTTTGCAAAAATAATGAAGCATATCGTCGTCATCGGACGCGGCGTTACGTCTTCCGCTGCTCACCGAACGGCGGAACACAGAACATCTTTTAAAATTTGAATTCAGCTTCTACTTTACTCACAACAAAGCTAGCAAAATGTTGTTTTTCTTCTATGTGTGAGCAATGCCTTTTATGGATGCACTTTCTTGACAGGTGGTGTAAATTGTTGGAAAAGTCAGTTCTGCTCAAGACTTTTTCATTTTTATTATTTCGCTAGCTTGGGTACCCGTCGTTGCCCAGGTTATTTGAAAAAGTCAATTTTTAATTGTACAAAATACATAGGCTTGTGGGTGAATTATAACTCACATCATGCCAGGTTAGCCCCAAGAAACTTCATCTATACTTCAAGTATGTTATGTTGAGCAAGTATGCTCTAGGTACATAATTAGTGGGGTTCAGTGTGCTCTGTGGCTGTAGGGTAAACTATAACTCCCACAATGGTGAGTCTGTCCCCTCAAACCCCTCCAGTAGGTTAAATTACTCATGCGGGTTCTGTGTGTCAAGTTTGGACCAGGTCATCATCGGTGGAGGTGATAGTTTCCCTGGTTGTGGGTGAACTACAACTCTCAGAAAGGAAGTTCAGTTCTCCCCAAACCCCTTCAGTAATCAAATTTCGGCATATCATGTCTCTGTGCCAAGTTTGGCCCAGATCCATTGGTGTTTGGATTCACAGTGCTCTCTGGATGTAGGTGAACTACAACTTCCCCAAATCAAGGTGAATTTTCCCCAAAGACCTCCAGTATTTTTGCTGGTCTTGGGGGGTTCAGTGTCCTGAGTTTGGTCCTATTTTATCTTTGGTGGAGTTCAGAATGCTCATTGATTGCAGGTGAACTATAAATCCCAGTACCTACAACTCCAAAATGCCCAGGCCAATTCCCCTCTCAACCCACCAGTATTCAACTTTGGACATATCGGGTATGCATGCCAAGTTTGGTCCAGATCCATAATTGTTTGGGTTCATAGTATGCTCTGGATGTAGGTGAACTACAACTCCTATACATTCCTCCAAAGACCTCCAGTATTTTTTTGTGGGTCATGGGGGTTCTGTGTGCCAAGTTAATTCCAGGTCCATCATTGGTGGAGTTCAGAGTGCTTTTGGATTGTAGGTGAGCTATACGTCTCAGTCCCTACTACTATAAATCATGGTGAATTCTCCCCAAACCTTTCTAGTATGTTCAGTTGCCGATCAATTCCTCTGTTTGCTGTGTGTCATAGAAAAGAATAGGAAAGGGTTATGGGAGAGGCAGTGGGTGGGGTCATGCAAATTCTACACCAGTGGAGAGAGTAAGAAACACTGGGATGCCTGTGGTGGGGGAAACACATAACATCTAGGATGAAATTGTCCCTGTCTGAAAGCCTTCACTTGAGTGGTGGGGAGGCTGGTGTTTGAGGAAGACATTGGCAGGACTTTTGGACATATTTACGGCACTCTCTATAACCTGCAATGTCATTGGATGGAGGGCCATTGGTATCTCCTGACCCATGGGAGCTTTATTTTTGTGGAGGCAAGAGCTTGTCTGTGCAAGTTGACACCCCAGACACACACACACACACATACATATATTTTCACTTTTATTATGTGTATAGACAGGTTGGTTTTTTTTTGTGATTTTAATTAATTTACAAATGCCAGCCATTCCATCAGCTCCCATTCTTTTCACTTTGGCCTGTGATATTGGCTTTAAAAGGAAACTTATTTTAGCGCTGAAATCAGTCGGCCTTTTGTGCATAGATTATTCTCTCTTTTTAAACAAAAAACAAAAAAACTTTCCAATCTCCATTGCAATGGCTGAATTGTGACCATATAAATGTGACTTGTGTCTTCCAGAGGCACACATGTAATCCAAAGTATTTCACAGTGTGGGTGGCCGCTTGCGTGTTTCTCCTATGCGCATATAATTGGTTACAGAGCAGCATCTATTGCTTTGCAAAAGAAAACATTAGATCTTTGAGGGTATAAGAGAATATGTGTTAGAGCAGCGTCTAGTGTCGATTTTCCCCACATTTAAAAAACTGCTTTATCTTGATCAATACTTTTCTTCCAGTCTCTCAGGAGTGTTCACAAAGTGTTCAATATGTGCCACAAAGGCTCTTTTGGAAGCTACTGGGAAAGATAGCTGGCTGTCAAAATAAAAGGAAAAGCATGCAAATCATGGCTGCAGGATGCTTTGTACTGGGCTTGAGAAGATGGCTTCCTTATAGATAACAATATCTTGACCAGAGCAAGGGCAGGCATTGACAGCTTGTCTGTCTTAAAAGCAGATTGCTTGAATTTTTCTAAAAACTGGAAACGAGGTTTTCATGTATTCCAATTTTTTCGTTTTTATTGCAAACAGGTTGAATTCAACCTGCTTGCGTCTGCTTGGAATGGCTGTAAAGTAGCCCTTCGGAATATTACAAAAAACATGGCTAGTTGGCTCCATCTCTTAACTGGGAAGCTGGCAAATCCTTTGTGCTTCTCCCCTCCTTCAGCCCATTTCCTTAATGTAATTACTGCAGGGGAGCTCAGGTTTAAACTAGATTGATGTGATAGTAGGTAGCTCGTAGATTAGGATGCTTTATTGTATAAATGGACACGTTCAGCTGCGTTGGCAGTATTCATTTTTGTGCGCTTGGAGAAGCAGAAGAAACAATTCGGACACTCGGTCAATGCTATGTCTTTATTTGTCGTATCAGAAGCGAACCAAGGGTACAATAGTAATGTATTTAAAAACATCAAGTTAAAAATTTATACTAAACTTCCTTTGACCAGAAGCTGGCCACTTGGAGTTACTCTGGTGTTGCTATAAGAAGGTCCTCCATTGCACTTGTGGCAGGGCTCAGTCTGCATTGTAATAGGTGGTCTGTGGTTTGCTCTTCTCCACACTCACATGTTGTGGGCTCCACTTGGTAGCCCCATTTCTTAAAGTTGGCTCTGCATTTCGTGGTGCCATAAACACAGTCTGTTCAGTGCCTTCCAAGTCGCCCAGTCTTTTGTGTGCCCAGGAGGGAGTCTCATCTGGTCTCAGCCATGGAATGAGGTTCCGGCTTTTAGCCTGCCACTTTTGGACTCTTGCTTGCTGAGGCGTTCCTGTGAGTATCTCTGTAGATCTTAGAAAACTATTTCTTGATTTAAGGTGTTGGCATGCTGGATTATATCCGAACAGGGGATGGGCCGGAGATGTCACTGCCTTGGTCCTTTCATTGTTGGTTGCTACTTCTTGGCAGATGTCCGGTGGTGCAGTACTGGCTATTATTATTATTATTACAATATTTATATCCTGCCCTTCTCACCCAACAGGGGACTCAGGGCGGCTTACAATAAAACGCATATATAAAAATTATACAGTGCAATATAAATCAGTTAAAAAATTATTAACTTACATCAGTATTCATAAAACACATTATAAAATACAGGTAGGCGTGTTCAGTTCAAAAAAACTGGGTCTGTCGATTGAGTTCAGCGTACATGATAATAATTAACGCTGCCAATTAATATTCAAAAGCTGTGGCCCCATAACCAAGTTTTAACCTTCCTATGGAAGGATAGGAGGGAGGGATCCTGCCTGACTTCAATGGGGAGGGTGTTCCATAGGCGGGGAGCCACTACTGAAAAGGCCCTGTCTCTCGTCCCCGCCAGCCGCACCTGTGAGGCTGACGGGACCGTGAGCAGGGCCCCATCTGATGATCTTAAGCTTCGAGGTGGGTCGTAGCGGGAGACATGTTCGGACAGATAAGCTAAACTGTATAATTTCTCCAGTGGTGTGGGGTGTAGACATCTTGTGATAATGCGGCATGTCTCATTAAGAGCCACATCCACTGTTTTAACGTGTGAAATGTGTTTCACACTGGGCATGCATATTCAGCAGCAGAGTAACGAAGCGCAAGGGCAAATGTCTTCACTATGTCTAGTTGTGATTCCCAGGTTGTGCCAGTCAGCTTTCGTACGATGTTATTTCTAGCGCCCACTTCTTGCTTGATGTTTGGATAGGTCAGAGCACGGCCTAGGTAACTCCCAAGTATCTGGGTGTGCTGCAGTGTTCCAGTGGGATTCCTTCTCAGGTAATCCTTAGAACTCAAGATGCTTGTCTGTTCTTAAGGTGAAAAGCACATGTCTGTGTTTTAGATGGATTAGGAATCAGGTGGTTTTCTCTGTAATAGGCAGTAAGATACCTAAAGCTTTGGAGAGCTTCTGTTCAACCATTTCAAAGCTCCCTGCTTGGATGGTGATGACATGATCATCCGCATAGATAAAACACAGCATAGATGTCCCTTCTGACAGTGGCTGATCTTTTGTGTAAATGTTGAACATTGATGGAGCAAGCACGCTCCCCTGAGGCAGGGTGTTCTTCTGTTTCCGCCATCTGCTTCTCTGGCTTCTCCGTCAAGGCTGAAATTCTTAAACACAAAGAGGGATCCCATAGCAAACCAAGATCTGCTTTTCTCTCTCCTTTCTATTTGATTACTAAAAAGGCAACAAAGCTCATGCTTATTCTTAACTGAAACAGGTGAAAGGGGTTTTTGGTATGTGTTTGTATACATTTTCAGGTGTAATTATCCACCCCAAAGCCACGTATCCTGACTAATTGTTCCAGAACAAAGTATTGTTGGTTTAGGATCCTCCTGGGCTGTAAACATCCTCATACTGCTTTGTTTTAGCTGGTTCTGCTAATAGGAGGTTTAGTGGGGTGAAAAGCTGCATGTGTCTGCATTCATCTCATTACAGAACTCATGGAAATGGAAGTGAGGACAATTCCAGGGTGCTCGTTTTGTTGAGAAGGCATTCAGTGAGGCTTCTCGGGGTTTGTTTGTTTTTTTAAGAATAAAATATAAAGTAAATTGGGAATCATCACTAGTACAAATAAGGAATTCTCATTAGCTCATGCAAAATAGAGCACATATGTTTGGCAGTTCAGCTACCAGAAAGTCATCTCTCCTTCCAGATTGACCAGAAAGTCCCTTGGAAAAACAGAAGCAAATTACAATATATTACTGCCTTCTGTTTTCATAGTAAGAGATGCATACAGCTTCAGCTTTGCAGCTTAAGCTTTGCTAAATAGTAATAATTATTGTTTTAGTACCCAGGAGGGAAATACTGTAATGGGAGGCAGAAACGATAACAATAAGTTTATTTGCAGCCCAACAGGTCTATATGCATAATCCACCTTAAAGTACCCTTTAAGAATATTATGCAACTTGAGGTTTAATAACATGGTGCAATTTAGCATAGCAGTTACTGGGAGTCGAAAGACTTTGCTGATATTTTTTCAAGCTATCTACCAATGGATCTTAATCAGTGGGGATTGACAGTGCAGTCAGTGGAGCAAATTCTTGACAGAAACCGGAGGGACCTTTGACCCCATGGTGGCCTGCATTTGACCTGCAGTGGCTTTGCTGGGGTTTTGGTAGCTCCTGTGTAAGAAGGCTTAAGAATCCACGCCGTTCTGGATTTGCAGGGTGCATTTTGCCCCAAACATTGTCTATAACTGTCCCCGGAGGTGTGCAAAGTGCTGAAATCATATGGCCGAAGTCTTAAACTGCATTTCATGGATGAAGTTCTGCTGTGATCATAGTTTGGGGACAAAGAATGAACATTGAGGTAGTAAACATTACAAAAGAACTGAGAGTTTAAGGGAGGGCTTCTTTCTTTAAATCTTTCAAAACAAAGAAAGCCCTTCTAAGTGCAGATTCTGCACCTCCTGCCTTTTTTTAATCCCTTCCAAAAGCAACAGCTTTTCCTTGAAACTTGTAGGCAGTTGTGTTGCTTGGGGGTTTATTTCCCCAACGTTCCTGTGGATATAAATACAGTATTTTAAAAAGAAATTCCTCTCCCAGTGGAGCAGATCATGTGTAACTTTAGTGCTCAACTGACTGTTTTTGCTGCATATAAAACACTTTTGAGATGGATAGAGTCAAACAGAGCAAGGTAGTTTGCTCAATTATTCTATTGTAATGCACCAGGGAGACAGTAATGGCTCTGGAAGAAAGGATGTGCTCTGCACCTGCATGGCTTCACAATCACTTCCTTATTAAAGAGACTAATGACTGTCTCTGCGGGCATGAAAGTGAAGGTAAGAAGGATGTTATGGCATGTCATTTTTTATAAAAGCCTGCTCTTGATACTTTCTTCCTCAGCTTAGTTAAAGTGGGGTGGGTTCTAAATGGATCCTCATGAAATCAAATGAATGGATGTTGGCTGAGTTGATGAGTCAACTCGATCGGTATCTATTGCACGCACAAGCTTGAATTTAAAGTCTTGATACACGAAATGTGTCGTGTGCTTTAGATGCTTTTATCTGTGAGAACTCATGATAGATGGCCTTCCATATGACTCACAAGATTTGACCCCAAAACCCACCTCTAAAGAAGTTATGACACGAAAACATAACTGCTAAAATCGACCTGTAAAATGTGTCACTGCTACATGCTGTACAAAATATATTTCATTTAACTTTTCCTATTAAATGCTTGTTGAACCAGGACACTTGTGATATACCTTCTGGAAGCTGCTCTGACTTTAGTGAACTATGAGAAGGACATTTGAAACTAGGAGACAACCTTCAAGACGGTATCTCGCCTTACCTGTTTTTAAGGGTAGCTCATAAATTAGAGATGGGGTAATCTTTGAGTATAGAGGTGTGCTGCGGGATATAAATATTTCTTGATGTTGTTTTAAAAGTAACTTTTTTATTTGCATTTTCCCTGCTTTCATGTGGGGTTTTGAAAGTGGAAGTTGTCCTGTATTTTAATCAGACTGGAGATGGTGTGGCCGAAGGTGTGAACCTTTCAAGAAATATGTCTGTAAAGTTAGAAGACTTTCCTAGTTTCACCTAGCTTTAATGTGTAATACGTGTTTAAATGTGGCCTTAACTGTCCATTTTACCTATCTTGGTTGCATGCCAATAATGCAGTCTTGTCAGTGTGTTTTCTCTTTGTTTTGTTTTGTTGTATTTTCAGATGCCATTTCATCATCTGAGTGTTTTGTTAGTTGTCTCCACAACAACCGTCTCAGTTGCAAAAGTCAATAATCCTGCATTTTCTGCTTGCCTTGAGACTTTTAGAACAGGCATAGGCAAACGTTGGTCCTCCGGGTGTATTGGACTTCAACTCCCACAATTACTAACAGCCTACAGACTGTTAGGAATTGTGGGAGTTGATGTCCAAAATATCTGGAGGGTCAAAGTTTGCCCATGCCTACTATAGAGCTATCTGACATGTTTTGGTTGTCTTTGCCCAGGTGAACCACTCATGTACAAGAATCCCTTCCAATGCATCTTTCCACAACATACATTTGTACAAAGTTATCTTGAAAGCATGAAAAGGGCTGTATAGATTTTTCTGGCTGTATGTTATTGTTATTTTTCCCCCTTCAGCAAGTTTTATTCCCTGCAGGGATTCAGATATTTGAAAGCCTCATCCCAGAAACAGCCTTCTGAAAAAAGAAGGATCTAGTGTGTTCAGAGAGTGAAACGGCCATCCTTTTCATATACTCTATTTGTGAGTCATTCAAATTTGTGAATCATTAATATATTAATAATACGCTTTATTTATGTTCCACTTTATCTCCTCGGAGGGACTCAAGTGGATTGCAGTTTACACATATAAGGTAATCATTCAGTGCCTTTTATACAACAACAACGTACAATACACAGACAAAGATAAAGGCCTCCCCTTTTTTCATCTCCGGCATCTGGAGGCAATGCTCAACACCGGCCATGGGGAGGTGCTCTTGTCCCATTTTTTCATGCGGAGGAGCCTGTTGTCCGTAGACATCTCTGATCGTGTTGCCGGCATGTTTGCATCATCTCCCAATGGCCACACTAGAGAAATTGCTTCGTTCTTTTCTTTAAAAACTATATATACAAACACCTTGTAACTTAATTGGTAAAGGGAACACCTCTCAGTTGAGACCGTTCAAAGCCTAAATTGATGTTTGCTTTAGGACAAAGTATTGTTCTCATTGTTTGTCATCAGGGGGTTGTAAAAAAGGAGAAAGCAAGTCCTTGTCAACGTAAAATGCTATTTGAACAGATCTTTTCTTCAGTTGAAACCACAAGCGGTATCAAGGAATGACAAAAGCCACATTCTGAATTTGAGAATGATTTGAAGGGCACTTTGTGTGTGGTGCTTGTCCGGACTCACCCTTTGTGACTATTTGCTTACGTTGGCAACTGTTTACACTACTAAGTTGTCTAATAAGTTATCTACTGTATAACAGATATCCTTTTTTTGCTCGTCTCTGTGCAATTTTGGATTTTCTTGGCCTTAACATGGGGAGAGTTTTAATCTCCCCAAAAACACAAGGGCGTTCTTTGGGACACTGGGACTACATTATGATCCCTACGATTGCTTGGAGTAAATTAACTGTCATTAATTTCACTTAATCCTCAAAAACTAGTAATATTTTTTATCTCTGGGCACATTAGCAAGTCATTATCCAAACTTGTTCAAAATTGAAAGTCATTTTGGCTTTTTAAAAAACCTCCAGCGTTGACTAATAGCTACATCTATCAGCAAATGGAGTGACAGCGACGATCATTTAGAAACTGAATTTAATTATGGCGGGGCTTTATTGCTTGAAACTCCCGAGTAATCTTTCATTTATGATGTTGAACAGCCCTTGGGCTGCCTTCATAATATGGAAAGTGATATTGTCCTCCACTGTAAAAAAAAAAAAGCCCCGTGGTATTGTTTAACGTAGTTTAACTTTCCTATAAAAACTGATGTTAAAGGAATTTGGTGGTTTTCAATTTGGCAGGAATATAGGGAAAAGTCAGTAGTTTAAACTCTCTATTTGAATAACTAAAACCACCAGGTCTGAGACATTTGCCTTTGCAGGTGGCTTTTGTAATATCAGTTCCTTCGGGTCATAGAATTTTTGTGATCCAGATGTTATTCTATACCAGGCATGGGCAAACTTGGGCCCTCCAGGTGTTTTGGACTTCAACTCCCAGCTCTTTTGAAGTCCAAAACACCTGGAGGGCTAAAGTTTGCCCATGCCTGTTGTATAGCTAGATCGAGCCTTCTCCTTAATGTTGTTAACTTCACCATTTCTGTAGGAATTCTTTAAATTTTCTAGGGAACGATTGCTCTCCTATTAATCACGTGCATTTAGCGCACAAATTAACATTGATCATCTGATGATAATCAAAACACATCATTGGATGATCTAGAATTATATCAAATGCAATTTCCCCCTCTACATTAGCTCTTGGGTGTTCGAATGTTTTGAATTGCTATAACTTTTTGAAGAGATAAAACAAGATATAAATAAAGATAATAATAATAGTACAAGTTGATATAACCTGATGTATTCGCTGGATTAATGTGAAGTTGAATACAGACTGGCTCTGATGTTTGGCCCAATGCTACTGGCCCTGTTGTAATGGTCACACAGTGGTTTACTGTTTTAATTGAGTGTGATATTGGTTTTTAAGTGTGTTTTATGATTGTTGGTTTTTACTATATTTTGTGTTATATGTGGCAGTAATCTTGCCATTATGTAAGACCGCTCTGGGTCCCCTTGGGGGAGAAGAGCGGCATATAAAATAAATAAATAAATAATAATAATAATTCAGCTGAAAAATTTGCTGGCGGTTTTGATTCTGGAGATTTATCTATTTATTTATTGCATTTATATTCCGCACTTCTCATCCTGAAGGAGACTTAGGACAGATCACAGAAGACATATACGGCAAACATTTAATGCCATTATACACAGACAGGACAGGCGACAGATAGAGGTATTTATAGGCATTTCCCATATTCGGCGTCCTGTGGGTTGTGCTCGATTCCGGCCACAGAGGGGTGTTGTCGCTCCATCCTCCATGTCAAAGAGCCTTGTTCACAGACTTCCTTCTTTTTTTGATTGCCTGCTTAAGCAGTACCTATTTATCTACTCACAGATGTTTTTGATCTACTAGGTGGGCAGTGAGCTGGGCTGAAGGTCAGGCGCTCACCCCAACCTGGGTTTCACACTTCCAACCTTTCGATTGGTAGGATTTGTTGCATCTGGTGGTTAACCTGCTGTGCTAAAGCCCAGCCCTGCATAAGATAAGAGTGTTGGAGTAGTCCTAACAGTATATTTCAGAAGTAGCAGACTGTAGATTAAAGCATCAATTCCTACTGTTAAGGTAAATGGGTTTGTGCAGCTGCTAATAGTCGGGAAGGAAAAGAAAGGAGAGCAGAGAAGGAACAAGCTGGTCTCCTGTGGCAGGGAGTTCCTCAGTATCAAAGCAACCATCTAGAAGGCATTCATTTGTTGCTTTTATGCTGGCAGACAGCAGAGGGGGAGGCTTGTTGGTAAATTGTTCATAAATGCTTTTATTCACATTGCTAAGGTGATTTGTCAGCCGGTATATATATGTGAACAAGAAACTAAGAATAGATGCTTGTGTAATTGCAGTTGCCACGGTCTCTTCAGAGTCCCAAGAAAAGCTACCCGTGCTCTCCTTGCATAGCTTCAGCGCCGGCCATGGATACTGTATGGCTTGGAAAGCCACCATAGCAACATACGTAAATACCTCGCACAGATTTTTGCTTCCAGTGCCAGCATCTTCCAGAATATAGTTTGGGGTTTTTGTCTCATTGTTCAATTATACACGCTCTGAGGCTCTTGGAATATTGAGCTAACTTTCCCAAGAAAAGATAGTTTGAGCTAATTCACAACACGCAGCATGCATTTGTCACGCTCTGCCTTTTTTTCTGGGGGAGAAACGTATTTTCCATTCTGTCATAAGCTTTTTATGTCTTGTAATTCAGAGTTTGCCACTGATTCTATCTACATTCACTGAGATGGCCGAGCAAAGCAACGTTATTTCAAAGATGTGATTATAATTGACGTATGTTTACTGGTAATTCTATTTTAATATTTATGTGTTGTGGGTTTTAAATTGCATTGTTCTTTTAGGGTTTCAGTCAAGAAATAAAAGCATAATAGCAGCAGCAGTAGTGGCCATGGTAGTAGTAATAATAGATGGTTGTCATTCAGCTGTAGGTTGTATTGTGCTGTTACATGCACCTTTACTAAATTCACTGGCTGGTATTTGGTCTTTTGATGTATTTTCTATGTTTCTTCCTTTTCTTCTAGAATCTATAGAAGCCTGTCCTAAAACAGAAAGTGTTAAATGGAAATAAGGAAATTAGACATTCATAGCAATTTAGGTGGAAAATAAAATTCAAAATATCATCAACAACTTCTGAGTGTTTATAAATAGTTTCCATGATCTTTAAAACCTCATTATAACATGGCATGATGTAATTCAGGGCAAAATCTGCAGATCTGGAGGCAAGCCAATGCATTTCTCTGCCTTTTCCCCAAAACTAGTTATTAGAATACAACCAGTCCCCAAGTTTCGGACAAGATCGGTTCTGTAGGTTTGTTTCTGAAGTTGAATTTGTAAGTCAGAACAGGGACATTTTTTCAGGGACATGTTGATTGTTTCTTACTTGCCTTCAAGTTGATTCCAGCTTGTAGTGACCCTATTTTTATTTGTTTATCTCATTTCATTTTATCTCGAAGCTGCCTTTCACCAAATGATGATGGCCCATCCTTTGTTTCACAGAGAAGCAGTGCTCTTGGAGACTTCCAAGATGGTTGATACTTCATTTCAACCAAAATGTTCAGCCTATCTCTAGTTCAAATGCATAATACAATTAGAAAGTGTTAATTTTTGCATCGCTGTCAAAATGGGATCTGCATGTTAGTTATTTTCAGTAATTGATGTGAGAAGAGGCAAGGTGGGGATCAGTAAATAGTTCTTTGTCTTCTGGTTTATAGAAAAAGGTGGTTTGCCTTACCCTTAAACAGTGGTTCCTAACCTTTTTTTGACCAGGGACCACTTTGACCAGGGACCACTCTCCAATATTAGTACAACATGGGTCATGAATCAGTTTTTGGTCAACTTAAGATTCGGTTTGGTTATTTGGGATGCTGATTCAGAAAATTGTATTGGATAGACCACAACAGATCTAGTTTCTGATGCAGAATATATGCCATCCAGTAGTCTCCATCTGCTCATCCACAGAAAACCATATTTAACAATTATTGCTGATGTGGTCTATCCAATGCAATTTTCGGAATCAGCACATCAAATAATCCCAGGAACAGGCCTAAAAATGAAAGGTCACATGGAACTGCTCCACTCAGGGGGAGGGAGAAGGAGGAGAAGCAGCAGTCAGGAGGCTTGTCGCACGCTTTTGTGGGGAGTCAGCCTCTCCTCTCCCGATATCTCCGTTGCCTCGGCACTATAAGATGGTTTCGCGAGACTAATTGCTCTTGTTGCGACACTGTAGTAACAGTGAGGCCGCAGACCATATTTTAGTTCTTGGGGACCAGTAGTGGTCCACGGACTACAGGTTGGGAACCACTGCCCTAAAGGAAGCTTGTCATCTATCCTACCTGGCTGTTTGAGCATGTATGCTTTCGGGATGTTACTGTTTTACTATTTCAGCCTTGTGAGCAAGGATGAATGATAATTTGCACAATTTATCTCTCTACTGTAGGGGAATGATCATTTTTTTGTAAACCTTGCCTAATATTTTCACATCCTGAAGAAATCGTCATACGCAAAAATATACAGTTGTTGTGGAACACTCCTAGACAATCAGGTTTTTTGTGTGGAAGAACTAGCAGTTTTACAAAACATATATTTTCATATAAAAGTAACTACCATGTTTCCCCGAAAATAAGACAGTGTCTTATATTATTTTTTGCTCCCAAAGATGCTCTAGATCTTATTTTCAGGGGATGTCTTATTTTTCCATGAAGAAGAATTCACATTTATCGTTGAACAAAAAAAAATGAACATTTATTATATACTGTACAGTAGTTTTCATCACAAACCAACATAACCAAACTAGACAAACTGTGACTCCTGTCAAGAATTTCTTATTATTACCATTATTTCCATATACAACTCGTATGTACATTTACCAATCCTGCATGCTCTGGTTTTTTGTTTGGCGGGCGCTGGGCATGCTTCCAAACAAAAACTTTGCTAGGTCTTACTTTCGGAGGAGGCCTTATATTTAGCAATTCAGCAAAACCTCTGCTAGGTCTTATTTTTTGGGGATGTCTTATTTTCGGGGAAACAGGGTATTTTTGTGCAAGAATACTTTTTTTGCAGAATTTTTTGTGTGAGAGGTCTTTCTTGTGTAAGATTTACTATGCATTGAAAACAGCAGTCTTACACAAAACGCACATGACTATCAGGAAAGTGATTCCCTCCCTTTATAAATCTCTACAATACTCATGCAGAAAGTCTATACATGTACAATATTTCTGTGCAGAATAATTTCCAATAACCAGGATGTGCAAATACCACCAATCTTACCTTTCTTCCTTGATTGAGCTTCCCAGGAATTAGGGAACCCAAGCTTAATGAACAGGAAAAATATTCTTAGTATGTTCTTATGTTTAAATTTTTTGGAATTTTGTGCTGGGAAAATGTGGTTTTTACCTCTCAGGTTTGTAGTAAAAGTAGAGGCTGAATTATTCAGAACGTACCGGATTTGCGGGATGGGACACTTAAAACGAAACGGTGCTGGTGATTTGCTTTAACAAGGTTTACCCTATAAATGTATGTTGAATGTGAGCACTCTTCAGAGCAGGCATGGGCGAACTTGGGCCTTCCCGGTGTTTAGGACTTCAACTCCCACCATTCCCAACAGCCTCAGGCCCCTTCCTTTTCCCCCTCGGCCGCTTAAGCGGCCGAGGGGGAAAAGGAAAGGGCCTGAGGCTGTTAGGAATGATGGGAGTTGAAGTCCAAAACACCGGGAGGGCCCAAGTTCGCCCATGCCTGCTTCAGAGTGATTTATTTCCAAAACCAAATAACCTCTTCCTCCTTGGAGGTGGCGAGCATATGTTGTCCTGCACTTCAATTTGTCTTTCCAAAAGCCTGTCGAATTGTTACACAGGAAAGGATTAAGTCTTGTTTAGAAAACCTATTTTGAGGGAGAAGGCTGCGAGACCCTGAGATCCTGCTTAAAGTGGACCCACAGTTTAATTCTCTTCCCGTTTTGTGTTAACAGGATGCTAGACCCTGGAATGAGATGCTAGAGAAATCCCTAAACACGACAGGGCCAGGAGAACCGTGCTTTTAAGACCTAACAGTCACGTCCTTATTTGTAAACCTTCCCGTTTTCTGCAGTCAGGCGTTTGTTTATCTTGAAGTGAGGTTATTGTTCAGCAGAAAAGCAAAAGATTTTCCTGCTTTGTTTTTACCATTTGTCTTTCTCTTTTTTCCATATATTCTTCATGGATGACAACAGAGAAGAAGAAAATGAGGTGAGCGTGATTGAAGCCGCTTTGGGCCTCTGTATGGAGAGAAAGTGGGATGTAAATAAACAAAACAATGATAATAATAAGTCTCTTCTGGCATCTAAATGCAATCATAAATCTCTTCTTGCATCTGTTTTTACAAAGTGATTAGCTGTGCCCGGCCACGCGTTGCTGTGGCATAGTCTGGTGGTTAGGATCCCTCTGATTAGGAAGCAGCCTGGCTTTGAAGCTGTAAGGCTGTTCAGTGGTATTCAAGGTGGCCAGCTGAGGATCCTCCTGGTTAGGAATCAGCCTGCCTTTGAAGCTGCAAGGCTGTTCCACCATGGCAACGTATTTTAAAAGTGACGTTAGACTCCGCGCACAACTACGAAGTCCTCTGGGTAATGTAGTTGTTTCAGTTCCCGGGGGGCCTCTGCGCATGCGTTGTAAGCAGTTGGGGGTTTTCTGTTATTTGGACTTTATTTCTCTAGGTTTTTTTGATTGAAAGACATAGATTGGATGACTATGCTTTTTGTGGCCAAATTTGGTGTGATTTGGTTCAGTGGTTTTGTTGTTTACTCCGTGGGAAAAATACACATTACATTTTTATATATATAGATGATAAATTCCTTATAAATTATCACTGGCCAACACACATTTGGGTGCATGAAATATTAGCCCTGTTTTTGGATATTTTCGACTTGCTGAGTCCAAAAATGGCTCCAGATTCCTCCCATCAGCTCTAGTTTTCGAGTTACAGAACATATGATGCCATCTATCAGTTTCCATATCCTAGCCTATGGAAATCCATGATGACCATATCTAAGAAACTAGAGCAGATCCAATTTTCTGAACTGGTTTCCCAGAGAACCCCAAAAACAAGCTTAAAAACCAAGATACCAAGAATTTCTTTGGTTGGGCTGTGTTACAATTGACCCATGTAAAATTTATGTCATTTCAAATGTTGCTTTGTGGGCAAGAGCATTCAAATTTTTAGGGCAGGATGGGCCTTTTCAAGAAATCTGTAGAATTAATACAGTCTTCATACAGTGGCCCACATTGGATCTCTCAGCCCAAATACTATTTCTGATGAATCCAGTTGGTGTGGTTCAGTGTTTCTGAAGATGTTAATTCCTCGCGTTGCAAATTCTTGCCCTTTTCTCCTTGGCTGTTCTCCCTTTTCATAGAATCATAGAGTTGGAAGAGACCTCATGGGCCATCCAGTCCAACCCCATTCTGCCAAGAAGCAGGAAAATTGCATTCAAAGCACCCCCGACAGATGGCCATTCAGCCTCTGCTTAAAAGCCCCCAAAGAAAAAGCCTCCACCACACTTTGGGGCAGAGAGAGAGTACCACTGCTGAACAGCTCCCATAGTTAGGAAGTTCTTCCTAATGTTCAGGTTGAATCTCCTTTCCTGTAGTTTGAAGCCATTGTTCCATTGCGTTGTAGTCTCCAGGGCAGCAGAAAACAAGCCTGCTCCCTCCTTCCTAGGACTTCCCCTCACATATTTATACATGGTCCTTATCATGCCTCCTCTCAGCCTTCTCTTCTGCAGGCTAAACATGGTCTGTTTTTAGTAATACTTGTTTGGAAGACCTGATTTCACGCGCCTCTTTCTCTTTGGCTGCAGGGCAAGGGTGACAACCTGCAGAAGCCCGGTTTCGTCAAAGGGCCGGTGTTCAAGGGAATTGCCTCCAGCCGTTTCTTGCCCAAAGGGACCCGGACAAAAGTGAACCTGGAGGAACAAGGCAGACAGAAGGTGTCCTTCAGCTTCAGCCTCACCAAGAAGACCTTGCCAAACAGATTTCTGGCAGGACTTGGGAATGATAAGCAAAATGAGACGTCGGGTTCCCCGGCGGCAGCCCCTCCGACCGATTTGGCTTCCAAAATCAAAATGGACTTAGTGGACTCACCCAGTGCGGTGGAGGAGTTCTCACCACCGAAGCCTAAGGTGGAATTAGGCAGGATTCATTTTAAGAAACATTTGCTGAACGTTACAACAAAGCTTCCTTTAGCAGTTGCTGCGGCGCTTCCTCCACCTCCGCCACCTCCTCCGCCTCCAGCACTTCAAGCTCCAGCGGATGCATTTGAAATGGTGGAATTGCCCCCATCACCCCCTCCTCCTCCCCCTCCTCCACCACCTCCTCCCCCTCCACAAATGGTGTCCACACCAGCAACAGTGCTAACCCCACCAGCTTTGTCACAAATCCCGTCAACGCCAGTCCCCCCTCTGCCACCATCGCCTGTAGAAACCATTGTGCAGATGACAAAAGTGCCCTCGCTGAAAACATCACAGGAGACTTCAGAAGCAGATGTTCAAGAAAATTCTTCTGTCTTGAATGTTTCCATAGAGCATCTTCCTGAAGCCGTTTCCGACGAAGCAGAACCAACCCCGACAAAAGGACATTCCCACAATGGGAAGGAGGAAGAAGTTTCCGATGGCTCAAAAGTTGCTCCTCAAAGTTCTAAGAAGCAAGGCTCCAGGAGGAAGTTCTCGCTGTCTGATGTCCCAGCCCCGGGTTCCGAATCTGACGAAGATTCTGTAAGAACCTCTTCCAGCCAGAGATCCCATGACATTAAATTGCCCACCAGCTCGGAGAAAGAAAAGGATTCGCGAAAGAGCTCTTCTTCTCACAAAACGGAAGCGCCGTCAAAAACCTCCTCACGCTCTAAATCTGACCGAGATGAAAAGTATTCCAGCTATTCTCGATCCGAGAGAGACTCAAGGTACTCTTCCAGTCGTTCCAGAGCTGACCGAGAGAGGAGGCGAAGTAGATCTCGTTCCCGTTCTAGGTCAGAGAGAAGTTCTAGACCCAGTTCCTCCTATTCCAGATCGGAGCGGTCACATTACTATGACTCGGACCGAAGGCACCACAGAAGCTCACCCTACAGAGAGAAGAGCCGATACTCTCGTTCCTACACAGATAGCAGAACCAGAGAGAGTTCCGATTCAGAAGAAGAATACCGAAGATCATACTCTAGTAGATCTACAGACTCGCGGCGTACCTCCTCTCATTCCTCATCCTACAGAGACTCTAGGACCTCTTCCTCTTATTCAAAGTCCGAACGGGAAAGTAGGACTGAATCTTCTCATACTGAGTCAGATAGAAAAGGAAAGTCTACAAAATCGGAAAGAGAATCAAGAAGGACTTCAGAAACTGACGGTTCCAGAAGGTGTTCTCCTACCGGAGAGTCGCGACATCGAAGTGGAGCATCCCATTCTAAAGCTGACAGCAGTGTGACTTCTTCCCGACACAAGCCCACCTCTTCGAAGACATCTGTTCCAAGACCAGATAAATTTAAAAGTTCTTTCTGTTGTACAGAATCTGAGGAAGTCAAAGAGCAGTCTAATTGTATAGACTCGGAGGCATCTTGTGTTCAAAGCTGTGAAATAAAAACTGCTGTCCCACCGAAGCCAGAAACAGACAGGACTGTTTCCCCATTAAGTCCGTTACGTGATTCGCCTTCTTTTAAAAAGCTAGAAGAATCAAAAGAAGGTTCTCCTATTTCTAAGTCAAATGAACTTGCAGGAATTGATAGCCATGACAGTATTAAGGAAGTGGACTCTTTTGTCACGGTAAAACATGATATTACGCTAACAACTTGTTCTACAAGAACAGAAACTAATTTAAACGGATCCCCGGAAAGTACACAAAACGACACTGCAGTGTTCTGTAATTCTGAACCGGAGGTCACAGTATCTTCTGATAATAGTCTAGATAGATCTGATAGTTTAGATACGTTTGAGGCACAATCTCAAATCAAAAGCCCTCATTTGAACAAGACACCATCTAACGGGGTTCAAAGTGTGTCTCCTTCTAAAGAACAGGCCCTGGGCGATTCCCTGCTCCTTTCAAGTGAATCCATCTGTTTGCCTATCAAAAAGGAAGAAGTTTTAATTCTTTCTGAATATGAATGTGTCCCTTCCTGTACTGAGAATGTAAATCTTTCTGAAATTACACAAAACGTGGACGATCAAACAGATCCCTGTAATCAAGCCAAAGATCCAGTCCCTTGTTACCTTTCAGACGATGCCACTCCTTTGTATTATTCCGAAGTGGAAATTGAAGCTGAGCCTTCAGATGCAAAAGCTGCTCCAGGATCTTTCACGGACGTAAATGTAGAGCCATGCATTGAAACATTGAAATCTTCAGATGTAGAGGACCAAAATTCATTGGGCTGTGCACATGAAGGTGAAAAATGTTTGAAACAGTTCAATTCAATAGAGAGTAGCCCAGCCAGAGATTCTTCCATGGAAGAATCCCTTGTGAACATGGAATTAGACAATCAATGTGTTGCAGAGCAGCAGCAGCAAACGTGTGAAAACGGGTCCTTGGAGTTAGAAACAACCTTGCAGGAGAAGGAGGAGGAAGTCTTGGAGTGTTCTGAAGTAGCACTTGAACTAGATGTCCTGCAGGTTGAGTCCGCCATTGAAAAGACAACATCGCCTTTAAAAAACGAGCATTCGTATTATTTAGAGAGATCGATACAAGACCCAGAGAAAGAAGAACCCAACGGAGATGAAGACTCCCTTGCCCTGGACGAAAGAGCCACATCTGGGTTGGACGACTGCTCTCCTGAAGTCTTTGTGATGAAGGACGAAAGCTCAGTGGTGGAATCGGACTTTCCAGGCGCCCTCTCCCCTTGTGATATTCTTGTTGCCGAAGAAGAAACAGAAACTGTACCCGAAGTGACCAGGTGTGACAGTAGCCGCAGCAATCCTGAACTCACGCCTGTGCACAACGAAGACTATTCGGATCTGGCTGAAAGCGGGAGTGAGCAAGGTAGCGATGAAAGCGACACGGAGGACTCTGATTCAGACGACAGCAGCATTCCAAGGAATCGCCTTCAGTCGGTGGTGGTCATTCCAAAGAACTCAACGATAGCGATGGAGGAGAGCAGCTCTTGTTCCTCACGGAACAGTCAGAGCAACAGGCGCTATTTGGACCGCTGGGAAGAGGCACGACCGGAGTCCAGCAAGTCCTTCTATGAGGATGCACCAAATGACCTGGAAGCCGGTCACGCTCTGCAAAATGAGAGGAAGTGTCTCTCTTCAAGAGACATGGAGGGGAACCTAGCAATATCTGCTGAGCCTAGCAGAATGGAGATGGCAGACCTTCAGCCCAGGATCTCCCAGCCTCAGAGTGATGACGTGGACAGCACCAGTCAGTCCGATCAAGCGTCAGATTCCATTGGCAAGCCAAATCCAGAAGAAAGGGTGGCATTGAGCGAAACAATGTCTCTAGCTCGATTCGTTGGCGAATCCCAAGAACACGAACTGCATTACTTTCCAAGGAACTTTGAAATGACTGACCATATGTCTAGGTTGCAAACCAGTATTTCAAAGCCAGACAGCCAGCAGGGAAAGCCTTGTTTCGGGGACCTCCCTGGTCCCGGAGGCCTCTCTCGAGAAGATGGTTTCCATTCGACAGAGGAGTGGGACTTCTCCCAGGCAGAGAAGCCCAGTAGTACTTACCAACAGCCTGACAGTAGCTATGGCATCTACCCTGGTTATGTGTACCCACCAAACTCAGGACCTTATGTTGGGTCTCACAGTTACTGGCACGATAACGGCTACTGGGACCCAAGACTGACCCACAGGCCCTGTGAGATGAATTACGAGCGGATGCAAGGGCCGGTCCCAGACTCCCTCACGGAAGATCATGAAGAGTATGAAGAAGTGGACCACTGGGTGGATGAAGGCCAAGCCTACTTCCCCAGCCAGTCGGTGAAGTACCCGTCCCGTGACCCGAGGGAGAAGGGATCGGTGCAGGCCCACGAGATCAGCAGCAACTCGGTGAAGGAGCCTGTAGCCGCGAGCGAACAAAAAGAGCAGGCCAGTAAGGCTTTGGACAGAAATGACATGAAGGAGCGAGGACCACTGAAGAAGAGGCGGACGGATTTGGAGAGCGAGTCGGAGAGCGACGGGGACTCCCAGGAGCGGAAGAAGGCCAAAACGGAGGGCGAGCCACTGCCCGCTGTGCCTCAGGGGGACTCTTTGGGGGAGGGCCTGCTGTGTTACATGGAGGACTTCAGAGACCCCCAGCGGTGGAAAGAGTTTGCCAAGCACGGGAGGATGCCCTGTTACTTCGACCTCATTGAAGAAAACGTGTATCTGACCGAAAGGTAATTGCCTCTGAAAGATCATTTACCCACCAGCATGGGGAATGGGATACTTTAAATATAGTGTTAGATGTTTGCTGTGATTGATTTAGCTCAGGTGTAAAGGGGACTTTGTCATCTGAACTAGCATGTCATACTTCTTATGGTGGTCTCAAGTAGGATTACAAGGATCAGCTGTTCCTCAACAGGTATTGATCCTTTGGAGCAGAGTGAGCTTTCAATGGGAAGTTTGACACTTGGTGTGCTATCCAAAAGTACAAAGAGATATTTCGGACCCTTTGAGACAGAGAGAAAGAAACTGTAGCATAACCTTTTGTAGATTAAGTCTACTTCCTCAGATGCTTTGGGGACATAGATTAGGTCTTGGAAAGCCTATGCTACAGTTAGTTGAACGCTGTGAGCTGCTTTGTGTCTCGATTAAGAGATAAAAGCAGAATCGTCATCATAATTTCTCTCCATTTCAAAGGTGCTAGAAAACTCCTTTGCATATTGATATTATTACCATGACTATGTCTTTGAATTCTGTTCATAATTGGTTATTAATAATTCAGGATTTTCTCCTGCAAGCGTAGTTTCGTTACATCCATGTCATCTATGTTAATTTCCCACCCCTGAGATACTGTCATCTACTTATGTGTAAATCTAGAAACTTGGTCCAGAACTCACCCCAAGAAACCGGGGTCCTCTTATCCAGTGTAAATAGTGTACCTTAACTCTTCCCAAAAAGAGACGCACCCCCTTCTCTGAGTGAAGTGGCGCAAGGCTGAATACATCCATGCTGCTGTATTTTCAAACTCTGAATAAAATTCATCTTCTGTGGGATTCTGCATAGGAAGAAGAATAAGTCGCACCGTGACATCAAGCGGATGCTGTGCGAGTGTCCCACGCTTTCCAAAGACGAGAGGGCTCAAGGAGAGGTGGCCTGCGGAGAAGACTGTCTAAATCGTCTGCTCATGATAGAATGGTATGGATACTTTTGCCTTTTGATCTGCTGCCATTTGTCACCGGCCTGTGCCTTGAACGGTAGCAGAGGGACAAGAACGTTTGCCATGAAATGCATTTAAACTGGTCATAGGAAATAACTTGTGCAAATGACAACAAAATGACTACAGTAGAGTCTTGCGTATCCAGCCTTCACTTATCCAACATTCTGTATTATCCAACGTAGTCTGCCTTTTAATAGTGTTTTTGTAGTCAATGTTTTCAATGCATTGTGATGTTTTGGTGCTAAATTCGTAAATACAGTAGAGTCTCATCCAAGGTAAATGGGCCAGCAGAACCTTGGATAAGAGAATATCTTTGATAATAAGGAGGGATTAAGGAAAAGCCTATTAAACATCAAATTAGGTTATGATTTTACACATTAAGCACCAAAACATCATGTTATACAAAAATTTGACAGAAAAAGTAGTTCAATACGCAGTAATGTTATGTTGTAATTACTGTATTTACGAATTTAGCACCAAAATATCACGATATATAGAAAACATTGGCTATAAAAATGGCTTGGATAATCCAGAACCTTGGATAAGCAAGTCTTGGATAAGTGAGAGTCTACTGTACCATAATTACTACATAACGTTACCGTGTATTGAATTGCATTTTCTGTTAATTTGTTGTAAAACATGATGTTTTGGTTCTTAATTTGTAAAATCATAACGTAATTTGATGTTTAATAGGCTTTTCTTTAATCCCTCCTTATTATCCAATATTTTCGCTTATCCAACGTTCTGCCGGCCCGTTTATGTTGGATAAGCGAGACTCTACTGTAATTACCCCTTTACAGGGGTACTCTTGTGTACGCTTGAGAGAGAAAGCTTAGAGCAGGCCTGGGCAAACTTTGGCCCTCCCTCCAGGGTTTTTGGACTCCAATTTCCACAATTCCTAACAGCCGGTAGGCTGTTAGGAATTGTGGGAATTGGAGTCCAAAATCCCTGGAGGGAGGACCAGAGTTTGCCCAGGCCTGGTTTAGAGAAAGATCTCCAGATGCTCATTTAGCATCTGGAGATCTTAAGAACAGAAGCCGGATGCGAAGATGCAACCACCAAAGACTCGGAGAGGAGACTTCTTACTTTTCTTTTCTTTCTTCTTATTCACTTTAGATGGTAACACAACTTGGTTTATAATATATGCGACAGAGGCTTAGATGTTGGAGGAACAATAACAAGTTTATTCAGGCACAGAGCTTAGTGGTTACAATTTTGTTTCTCACTTAGAGGCACTTTTATTAACAGTTACAATACTAGAATGAGGTGAGTCAAACTCCCTAAAGTGTCACTTCTTTTACTTAAAGTAGTTAGAACTTCTTCCTCTGCTACTTTTAAACTGCAGCCACCCCTGTGATATACGATCACAGATTCTCTGTTCCTTACCAGGACACAGACTACATTAAATAAGTCACCAGACTTATTTTAAACTGACTCAAAATGAACAATTGAGTTTCCTTGATCCCCTTAACCTAGGATCAATCTTCCCTGTGCCTCATCAGAGCACAGACTGAATCCCTTTTTTTAAACACTGCACTTTTTCAACAGACCGGCAGTTGGCTCCGCCTACTTCTCCATGGCAACCAGCCTCTGAGTGCTGAGATGCAATAACTGTAATACTTACCCTTTTAAAACACAAACACACAATTAAACATAACATCTGTAAACCAAAAATTCGTACTTCATTACAAATGCCAACCCCAGATCTTCCCTTTCTGGGTTGTCAAATGGGACAGGATTCCTGTACAGTCTTAATCGATCTTGGCGCCCGACAAGGGACCTGTCTAAATGTTTCAAGCCCCCAAATTTGGCAGAAAATTAGAGTCTGGACAGGGAGAGAGAACAGATACCCCAATATAGTTTGACAGTTTTACCATACTTTTTTCCTCTCCAAAATCTGTAAAAGTTATAGGAGTTTGTCTTGGATCCAATCCGGCTTCCTATTGAGTGGCGCTAGTCTCGCTCATTGCATTATAGTCTTCCTTACATTCCTTTTCTTTAGCTTTCTGTGAAAAAAACACATGAGCCACAGAACAATTTCCCCTGTTTATTAAATATTATTTGAAGCCAAATTCAGGTGTGCAAAGTCTTTGTTTACACTTTTTAGTAATCCTTCGTTTAGTCTTCCTAACCAAAGTACGCATTTCAGTGAGCAGCAGGTCCTGAAATAAGGTTTCGGACCATATTGTTCAGAATAATACTTAAGAAACACCGGAGTTTTTTTAATATGCTGAAAGCGAACTTCATTACACCGGATTTTCTTTGAGGTGGATGTCTCTGAATATGATATGCTTGCTGATGCTTCTTCAGAGAACCACATCTGCAGGCATTATACAGGAGGGACTGTGGGTGAAGTCCTGAGTGGCTTACAAAGTATGAATTATTCCCTTGTTCTTTCTCCCTTCGCGCTTAGCTCTTCGAGATGCCCCAACGGGGAGCATTGCTCCAACCGCCGGTTCCAGAGGAAGCAGCATGCGGACGTGGAAGTCATCCTCACGGAGAAGAAAGGCTGGGGCCTGAGAGCAGCAAAAGACCTGCCCTCGTAAGGCTTGGCTTCTTGAGATGCGCCTCAGGCGCACCAAACACCTAACTCAATAAGAAAGCCTTGGTTCCAAGGCAGAATTATCTCTGCTCCCTTCTTGTTCGACTTCTTGGGGATAAAATGTGGGTTGGCGTTATCCAGAGTGAGTGCAAATGCTAACTTGTTAGCCTTGGCTTTACACAAGGTGAACCTTCCTGAATCATAGCATCTGTGTTCCTATACATATATACATGCATCTGTGAAAGGAAGCAGGAGCACATAGAGAAGCCAAAGACTGAAAGAACTTTGAATCCCTTTCCTTTGATATTGCAGTATGATCCCCATAGCTGCAGAACCCGTATCCACAGTTCCACTTACACACACCTGAATTTTTTTCTATCCCTGGTTTGAAAGTGTTATCTCCAGTTTAATTGTGTGGTACTTACTTTACTCCGGAAACTTCATTTTTGTGGCCGCCACAAACTAGATTGAATTGGTTGAGACTCAGTGACGAGATAGGTAAACTGGGTCTCAACTAGAGTGAAATTCATTGAAAAACTATAGCAAAGTTTTTGCAGTTTAGTCAACCCTTTCCATGTTTTTAGGAGAGAATCAATTAGGAAATGACCTTTATAACCCAGGAACAAAAACTGTGTTACATATTGTGATGTAGTCTTTACGGAAATTACCATACACTTCTGTGGTATGCTGTGGCTGAAAGTGAGGTTAATCTCACAGACTAAAATACGGGGCTCTGTAGTTAACATGCATGGTCCAACTTTGGTCCTCCAGATGTTTTGGACTACAACTCTCACAATTTCTCACAGCCTACTGGCTGTTAGGAATTGTGAGAGTTGTAATCCAAAACACCTGGAGGGCCAAAGTTGGACCATGCCTGCTGTAATATCTCAGAGATCAAAGGCAAGAGGAAGATATGTATACAGATAGTCCAGACCTGTACCACTTAGGGTTGTTGTAGGTCACAAGCAGGCTGCTCGTGTGTTGTCTTAGACCTTTTTTGCCTTTCTTTGGGCCCACTTAGTAACACCTTTGTCCTGGAGTATTGTGGTGAAGTGCTGGATCACAAAGAGTTCAAGACCCGAGTGAAGGAGTACGCCCGGAGCAAGAACATCCATTACTATTTTATGGCCTTGAAGAACGATGAGGTGAGTAAAGTGGGAGTGATAAGACGGTCATGATTGATGTACAGAGAGGAAATTACCAAAACAGGTGGCAAAGTAGAGTAGCCAAGAGTTTTTGTAAAATGGTGCTTATTTAGAGAAGAGAAACTATACAAAATTCAAATACAGCATCTCTTCTATCCAGTCTCCTCTGTATCAGTAATTCAGTATATATCAGAGTTAATACCAAGTTTATAATAAATATATAATTCATTATTTATAGATTTATCTGTCCATACATAAACTTCTACAACTTTTAATTTTTTGTCTGTGTGTATTCATAAGATCACCAGTTGTGCATGGATATGGTTGTGATGTTTCTCACCGCTGTTAGCACAGTGTGTCTGTCAAAGGACCTTGTTCAACTTCATGGCTAATAGGATGCAAATAAATATTAACATTCCAGATCATTTTTCCATAAGAAAGAGTCTGGGTGTGTACATTTTTAAATTCGATGCAAGGAAGTGAAATTCCAGCTAAAACTCTGCCAAAGTCTTAATAAGTTACATTAAACTTACAAGGGTGCTCTTAAGCAGGAATAAATGTTTTTTAATGTTCTGTTCAGATCATAGATGCCACCCAGAAAGGAAACTGCTCTCGTTTCATGAACCACAGCTGTGAGCCAAACTGTGAGACGCAGAAGGTGAGTTATAAGAGGAGACTGTTGCCATTCGGGTTTAAGTTAAATGAGGTTGAATTATGTAGGATGGCTCTCCTGCATGAAAATATCCATTTTGTGTATTGGTGGTCAATATAGAAGGCAATACGTTTTTTAATACTGATCCTCAAGTTCTCTATGTCTTCATTTATATCTTATCATCTATCTATCTGCCTGTCTTTAAATATCTGTATATCTAAATATTTGCTTCTCGCTTCACATATTTATCTTTTTGAAACCTTGATTTGAAGCATTGCCTTGAAGTAAATAAAAACCCAGAACTGACAATTGACAGCCTGGCTTTATCCACGTATTTATACTGTATAAAATGTGGCAATACCAATAACTAATAGAAGTAGAATATGTTGCTGTGAGTTTTCTGTGCTGTATGGCCATTTTCCAGAAGCATTCTCTCCTGAAGTTTCACCCACAACTATGGCGGGCATCCTCAGTGGCATGATGTCCAGGGTGGGAGAAAGAAAGAACTCTTGTCTGTTTGAGGCAAGTGTGAGTGTTGCCATTGGCCAGCTTGATTAGAATTGAATAGCCTTGCAGCTTCAGTGCTTGGCTGCTTCCTACCTGGGGGAATCTTTTGTTGGGAGGGGTTAGCTGGCCCTGGCTTTCGAAGCAGCCAGGTTTTGAAGCTGCAAGGCTACTCAATGCTGTTTAATACTAATCAAAGTGGCCAATGGCAATATTCACACTTGCCTCAAGCAGACAAGAGTTCTTTCTCCCACCCTGGACATTATTCCACAGATATATAAATCCCACTTGTTCAGTTTCCAACAGACCTCACTACCTCTGAGGATGCCTACCATAAATGTGGGGGAAACATCGGGAGAGAATGCTTCTGGAACATGGCCATACAACTCGGAAAACTCACAGCAACCCAGTGATTTCTGATTATGAAACCCTTCGATAACACACAGAAGTAAAATTCCATGAATCCCCAGGTTTTGTGATTACATCAAGCTTGGATTTAAAGTACTCCATCTACTTGCATTGCATTATCTGGGCATAAAAATGTTTGGATGCTGAATACTTCAGAGATGCTGAGCCATGTTTTTTTTTTTATAAAATAAGACACTAATTATAAATATCCATGTTAAACATGTTGTAAGTTTTGGTCATATCCTCTTTAGTGGACAGTGAATGGGCAGCTGCGAGTTGGCTTTTTCACCACCAAGATGGTTCCTTCAGGTTCAGAGCTGACTTTTGACTACCAGTTCCAGCGATATGGGTACGTCTTGACATTCCTTTATTTACTTCTTTGATCAAAAGCAGTTTCATTAGAAGAAGAGCTGCAGGATCATGCATAGATCATGTTTTATGACTCAGTAACTGATTTATTAAAGTCTCCAATACTGCTCTTCTCATTGACAGAAGAAAGGAGATAGTGACAGTAACAACAATAATAATTATTGTACAGTACAGTAGAGTCTCACTTATCCAAGCTTCTGGATAATCCAAGCCATTTTTGTAGTCAATGTTTTCAATACATTGTGATATTTTGGTGCTAAATTCATAAATACAGTAATTACAACATAGCATTACTGCATATTGAACTACTTTTTCTGTCAAATTTGTTGTAAAGCATGATGTTTTGGTGCTTAATTTGTAAAATCATAACTTAATTTGATGTTTAATAGGCTTTTCCTTAATCCCTCCTTATTATCCAAGATATTCGCTTATCCAAGCTTCTGCCGGCCTGTTTAGCTTGGATAAGTGAGACTCTACTGTATTTAAAAGTACATCATTTTTTTCATCTCTTTACTAAATGTTATTTCCATAGAGAGGAAGAAAATTACTTCCTCTCTAAAGAGCGGAGCAAAAGAGAACTTTTGGATACCGGACTTTGGAGACCAGCTGTCTTCTTTTTGGAAATTTGATCCATAAAGCAAGATTGTACAGACAGATATAGGTTGGGCTTCTCTGTACAGTATTTGGATATCCAGAAGCCTGATTTTTATTATTATTATTATTTGCTGCAGGCTGCCTTCTTCCAATCTCAAGCATTTAAGATAAGAGATACCTAATCTGTAGTACTTTTTTCATGTTACTGTCATACCATTTTGGTTTTGTACTATAAGCCACTCTGAGAATACTTTGTTCTGGGGAAGCTTGGTGAATTAATGAACTATAGAACTATAGAACTAAGAACTAATGAACTAAGTTTGCATTCCTATGAAAATAGTTATAAAGTTAAGTTTTCAGAGTGTACGTATTTAGTTTCTGCTAAACCTAAGAACCTGCTTCTATAACAGTCATGGGCCAACTTGGGCCCTCCCTCCAGGTGTTTTGGACTTCAACTCCCACAATTTCTAATAGCCTACTGGCCGTGTGATGGGATGCTCAGTAGGATGAAATCAGCCGAATGCTGCCGAAATGATGTGCTTGAAATGCCTGTCTTTTCAACAGCAAAGAGGCACAGAAGTGCTTCTGTGGCTCCACCAACTGCCGGGGATACCTTGGGGGCGAGAATCGGGTCAGCATCAGAGCAGCCGGCGGCAAAATGAAGAAGGAGCGGTCGCGAAAGAAGGATTCGGTAAGGCTTTCCTTTCCCAGTTCGGTTTGGTCTTCCTTTGAAATTGCGTAGGGCTTTGGAAATAGGAAGCAATGGGTTAAAGTTACAGGGAAGGAGATTCCACTTGAACACGAGGAAGGACTTCCTGAATGTAAGGAGAGCTGTTCAGCAGTGGAACTCTCTGCCTCTTTGAAGGCTTCAGAACAGAGGCTGGATGGCCATCTGTCAGGGGTGCTTTGATTGTGCTTTTCCTGCCTGGCAGAAGGAAGTTGGACTTGATGACCCATGCACTCTCTTTCAGCTCTATTATTCTATGATTTTAGACTGCCTAGTCTGTGTTTTCATGGGTCTTCTCTAAGAAAGCAATAACAACAACAACAACAACTTTCTTTCTATCCTGTCAACAACAACTTTATTTCTATCCTGTCTTTCTCTCCATGGGGACTCAAGGTGGCTAACATTATTGTGATTGTTGCTGTTGTTGCTGTTATTATTATAATCTTTATTTATCTGCCATCTTTCTCCCCGTGGTGACGCAAGGTGTCTAACCGTGGTGTTGTTGTTGTTGTTGTTGTTATCTTTATTATACACTGCCTTTATCCCCATGGGGACTCAAGGCGGCTAACATCATCATCATCATCATCATTATTATTTGATACACAACAAGATGAGTACACAGCAAACAAGATCACTATGCTGGCTATTATATTGGATCACACGTCGGATCCTTCCCAAGTGTCTAGGACTATGTGATGTATTGGCGAATAATGTGTGCAGATCCAAGTAGGGGGTGGCCTTTTGCAGCTGACAGATGGTAATTTTGTCACCACCAAATCTGTTTAAGTGCTGGCCAAGGTCTTTTTGGCACTGCACCCAGCGTGCCCATCACCACTGGGACCCCATTGACTGACTTGTGCCAGAGTCTTTGCAGTTCGATCTTTAAATCCTCATATCGTGTCAGCTTTTCCAGTTGTTTCTCGTCAATCCTGCTGTCGCCTGGGATATTGCAACATCGATGATCCATACTTTGTTTTTTTCCCACAATCGTGAGGTCAGGAGTCCTGTGCTCCAAAACTCTGTCAGTCTGAATTTGGAAGTCCCAGAGGAGTTTGACGTGTTCATTTTCTGTAACCTTTTCAGTCTTGTGATTCCACCATTTTTAGCCACAGGCAGGTGGTGTTTGTGGCACAAGTTCCAAAATGTTGTTGTTGTTGTTGCGTTGTTTTTGTCGTTGTTGTTATTTATACACCGCCTTTCTCCCCATGGAGACTCAAGGCAGCTAATAATCCCACACTTTAGCCAAGTTTTAAAAGTGCAATACAAAAGTTAAAAAAAACAATTATGTAGCAACAGTGTTGTAAAAGCAGAATAAAATATAATGAATACACTTAAAATAAATTTGAAAACTCATAGTCCTGTTGTTGTCCCCAATACCATATCATGACCCAACCCACTCAAATTTAAAAACAAGGCAAATACATAAAATTAAAAGAGGAATTAAATATTTGTGTCACAACTACAAAGTTCAAATACAATAAAAATGAAATTGAAATTTCATTTAAAACCGAACATTCCTCTTGGATCAAAGGAATGCATTAAATTGGCAGATTGACAGTCATTCTGAGAGATTAGTCATCCCATAACTATTGTGTGACTATGACTCCTGATATTTCATTATATTAATCTTTGGGTTAGTTGTTGCCTGGGATGGATTTATCTCTACCTTGTTCACATTTGCTGCTGTTGTTTTGACAGGTGGATGGAGAATTAGAGGCACTCCTAGAGAACGGAGAAGGGCTTTCAGACAAGAACCAGGTTCTCAGTTTGTCTCGGCTGATGGTACGCATTGAGACGCTGGAGCAAAAACTTACCTGTCTCAAACTCATCCAGGTGAGGTGATCCCCCCTTCCTCTTTTGAACTGTTCAGAAGGTCAAATCCATATGGGGAAAAATTAACTGTGAAGGGAATTAGACATTTCATGTTAGCTGTGGGGCTGAGAGGTTCAACGAAAAGAGAATGGGAAACAGGATGGAGACTGAAAGATGGCAGGAGACCTCAAGGGCTGACAACCAGCTATGAAGTAGCTGCAAAAGTAATATAATAATGATATACTTTATTTATAATCTGCTCTATCTCCCCAAGGGGACCCAGAGTGGATTACAGGGTACATATATGGCAAATATTAAATGTTGTTATGCAATTGACAAAGACAGAACAATACATAAAGAGAGGCAAGTCTTCTGTCTTTATTCCATCTCCGGCATCTGGAGGCTGAGCTCGATTCAGTCATGGGGAGGTGCTGTTGTTTCATTCTTCCATGCCGAGAAGTTTTGTCGTTCACCGCCAGCATGTTTTTCAGGGGCGCCTTTTACCACAGTATCTATTGATCTACTCACATTACTGTTTTCGAACTCCTAGGTAGGCAGAAGCTAGGCTGGTGGTAGGAGCTCATGCCCCGGCTTGAACCTGCCAGTCTTCTGGTTAGCAAAATCTTCAGTAACTGGCAGTTAACCCGCTATGCTAGCCAAGGACCTAAGTAGGAGTAAGGGGGCATCTGCACAGTGGAATGACACAGTTTGACACCACTTTAACTGCCACGGCTCAGTGCAGTCGGATCCTGGGATCTGGAGATTAACACTCTTTGACAGAGGAGGCTAAAAGTCTGCATGAAAGCACACCCCCCGAGATTCCATAGCATTGAGCTATGGCAGTTAAAGTGGTATCAAACTGCATTCAGTCTGCAGTTTAGATGCAGCCTTCGTGCAGTCTCCTCTCTTGTTGGAAACGAAAAGTGAAGCCACTGTGCTTTTACATCAGGGTTATTTTTAGGTGTGAGGAGTCCCGATCTAGCATCTTTCTCAATAGAAGCAGTACTTGGGTTTCTGTGAGTTTTCTGGGCTGTCTGGCCATGTTCCAGAAGCATTCTCTCCTGATGTTTCACCCATATCTATGGCAGGCATTCTCAGAGGTTGTGAGGTCTGTTGGAAACTAGGCAAGTGAGGTTTATATATCTGAAATGTCCAAGGTTCATCCTATATACATACACACGCTCTCTCTTTTTAAAGAATACTCATTCTCAAGCCTGCCTGAAGACCTTCTTGGAAAGTCATGGCTTGTCGCTCCTCTGGATTTGGATGACGGAGCTTGGGGACGGACGGGGGAACACCGCCAACAACCTGAAGCTCAAGCTAGAGGTCAGTAGTTGCCTTTGTCCAATACGTTTTAGAATACATGAAACTAGGAGCTTTGATTTAGGGAAGAGCAGACAGCTTTTTCATCCATCCCCTCTCCTCCCTTTTCTTATCTTTACTAGCTTAGGTACCTGGCGATGCCTGGGGTTGGGTCTTTTATAATGATAAATTTCAGAAATAGTAGTTGGTTTGTGATGTTATGGTTATCAATGGTCCCCATTAGAAATACACATGACTTTTGAATGTAGGACACATATGGCTCCTTAGAAGTGGGCGGACTGTAATTCCCACCATCCTCCCTCAATCCCTCCTGAAGCCTTGTCAATATTTCAATTTGGTCATGATGGGTCAAGTTTGGTCCGGATCCATCGTCAGCGAGGTTCATACTGCTCTCTGGCTGTGGGTGGACTACAGTTCCCATCATCCTGGGTCAACCCCTCACAAACTTCATCAGTATTTTAAGTTGGTTATGATGGGGCTGTGTGCCAAGTTTGGTTCACGGTGTTTTCTGGATGTGGATGGACTATAATTCCCATAATCCTGCGTCAATTCCCCCCAAAGAAATCCTGAAAAATTATTCAAAATTGGCCATGATGTGTGTGTGTGCCAAGTTTGGTCCAGATGTGTTGTTGGTGGGAGTCACAGGGCTCAATGGATGTGGGAGCCAGCTTGGAAAATACATACAAACGTAAATAGATACACACACTGTTGCTGTATACATAGATTAAGCTTGAAGCAGCATTTGCTTTGATAGCCTAATGGGAAGGTTTATGATTACCACTTGTATCCAAACAATACTTTGAAACTGGCCCCTGGATTTTGAAGGTTATCAATGGCTGTCGAGTCACAAACGCATTATATTGTCTCTGCTTTCCAAAACTGGTCCTCTTACCCCAGTTACTGGGAAATGTGGACAGAAGAAAGAAACCATTTCCTTTGGGTCCCATTTGTGAACGTGCCACAGGCTTCTCCTTGCCACCCCTAATGCTGAGCTTGCCCACTCTCTGTCTATTCCGGCACTCCTCTGTGGGTGTCAGCTGCCTACTATGACAGTCTTTGTCATTCCTCGGAGGAATTACATTTTGCTTTGTCATCAGAGTCAGCTGAGACTGAGCCGGTGCTGGCTAAGTGCCTGGGTTCTGTAACAGGTTTGGATGAGGGCCATAAGCTGGAGCTGAATCCTGATATGATGGAGGTTCTGTGGATTAGTGGTCCAGGAACTGGGTTAAATACCTCCCTGAATAGGATTTCATGCAGAGGCGCAGCTTGGAAGAACTCTTGGATCCATCATAGGTTCCATGGCTCAGAGTGCTTGGGTCTGCCAATTGGTACTTTCCATGGACAGGAGATATCTTAGCCACTGTAGCTTATGTGCAGGTAACTTTCCATTAGACTGCTGCAGTGCATGCTATGTGGTACTGGACTAGAATACATTAACTTTATTGTCATTGTACATCTGACAGTGAAATTAAATGCCATCCCCAATTACATTATATATGTACAAATTACACAACAAAACACCCATCCTTCCACATTCTAATCATTATTGCGCAGCCCCTAATGCCACATCAGTGTGGAATCACAGAGTTCAGTATAACATCTTTAGGATAAAAGCTATCTCTCAGCCAATTTGTCTTTAGTTTTATCATCCTATACCATTTGCCAGATGGTAATAATTAAAAAGAAAAATATCCAGGGTGAGATGGATCCTCAAGAATATTCTGAGCTTTGTTAAGGCTGGAGGAATTATAAAGTTCTTCCAAAGAGGGGAGAGGAATACTTAGTAATTGCCACTAGTGCTAAATACAATAGTTGGACTGCTAACTGGAATGTGATACAGACACATTATTGTACTCCACTTTATCTCTCTAAAAAGAGACCCAAAGCAGCTGACAATAAAAGCAATACAATATATATTCTTGGTCAAGCCCTCAATGACTTTTCAACATCTAGATATCACTACAGCATACAGTAAGATACCGTATCTGCTGGGGTTATGTTTCCGGCCGGACCACGTTTACCTGAAACCACAGATATGACCAAAAAGCCATTGAATGAGTTGACTTTGAGATAATTGCATTGGAGAACCAAGAGATTCCTTGAGAGAAATCCTCCCTAGGAATGTGTTCAATCTTCCAATGCAAATCTGTGGGTACAGAGTTTTTACAATGATTTCAAATTGTATAAGGTGTAATGCTTCCTGACATGATTTTAGTTCAGGCATGGTCAACCCTCGGCCTCCCTCCAGGTGTTTTGGACTTCAACTACCAGCTGTTAGGAATTGTGAGAGTTGAAGTCCAAAGCACCTGGAGGCCAAAGTTTGCCCATGCCTGTTTTAGTTGATACCAAGCAGTGATTGAAAGGTAACCGATGTTGTTTTGATGTTTTGCGGCCAGATTATAAAAACCCTGGAGCTCTTGCCGATCCCCAACAAGAACATGCTGGAGGAGAGCAAAGTGCTCCCGATCATCCAGCGCTGGGCCCAGACCAAGTTGGCCATCCCGCACCTCAGCGAAGGGGACGGCTACTCCAGCGAGAACACCTCGCGGGCCCACACGCCGCTCAACACCCCGGACCCTTCCGCCAAGCCCAGCACCGAGGTGGAGGCGGACACGCCCAAGAAGCTGGCCTTCCGGAGGCTCAAGATCATCAGCGAGAACAGCATGGACAGTGCCGCCTCGGATACGATCAGTGAGGTCGAGCTGAAGGATGGCAAGGAGGAACCACCGGAGCACTTGGACAGCGCACCGATGGAGACTGTGGCAGAGGAGGAACCCGTGCAGGCAGAGGATGTGGTCAAGGATGCAGCTCCTGAGGCCCCGGCGGACCCCAACCAGCCTCAGGCGGCGGAGCAGGAGCCCGAGCCAGAGGTCGAGATGAAGGAGATCATAATCGCCGCAAAGATGGAGGAACCCGTGGCCGGGGAAACACCTTCCCAAGACGAAGAGGAGGGCTTGTCAGACGTGGAGAGCGAGAGGAGTCAGGAGCAGACGGATAAGATCGTGGATGTGAGCGATTTGGCCACCCGGCTCCTAGACTGCTGGAAAGACCTAAAAGTAAGTGGGGGTCTCTCTCTGTAGCTGTTCTTCAAAAATGGGGCTTGCTTCTCTGTGCCAAAGAGTGGGGATCCTTGCTTCTCTTAAGAAAGCATGCCAGGCTGAAATTATAGAAGCCCTCCTTTTCTGTCCCTTTCTTTCCAAATGATTTTGGATGATCAGAAAAACATGAAACACACAATATGGGAAAGGAAAAGAGATGCTGATGTAGAGTCAGTGATGAAATCCATGTTATCTTTTCACCAAGCTGAATTTTGCCTAGCTAGGGGAAGATGGGATGTATTGCCTGTGCTGCAAATGTATTAAAAAGAATCATTAGATTGAGACTTAGCCAAAAGCTTTCTATAAGTGTTGTGTTTTCCCTTTCGAAACAAACCTATCTGCATTTGCGGATTTGATCATTTTCAGATTGTATTTGCCATTGCTTCTGCTGTTGCCCTATATGGGATTGAAAAAATATCTTCTTTCTATCCATTTTAAGTTCCTTTGCCATGAATCTGTGGTCAATTTCTGCTAGGATTATATAGAGGACATAGAGATATCTAGAGAAGATTTCTCTAGGCATTTCTAGGTGCCTGGCGAAATGTTCACTCAGTTAAAATCTAGGAATCAATGGGTCTGAAGAAATTGAAAAGTCAAACTACTGTATGGTAGGAATGTTCACTCCATTTAAACTGAAATTAAAATCTAACCTGTCTTGAAAAACGTGGGCTGCTGCAAAGAGTAATGTCGTGCTCTAAAGGTCTTACTGAGTGTGAAGGTTTGCTGCTTAAATGGGTTGGCGGTGGTACCAGGCTCTTCCATTAAATCAGAAGTTTTCATACAAAGTGGGAGAAAAGGTTTGAGAGATAAGAGCTGTGGTTCTTAGACCAATCTAAACTGCGTCTTCAGGATGAATACTTTCTCGAATTACTGAAAAGAGAGTCCATAAAATACTATGTCACACCTCTTTGTGTTTGTATGAAACCACAGGCTGTGAATCTTGCTATTTTTCTACGTAAAAATGTTTGGTCTATACTGCCCCTGGACTTGGTCATGTAAGGCTTTATTGCAAGGGTGTTTTTCTACCCCCGATGAGAGGAGAGCTTGCCTTGGGTTTGCATGCTCCTTAGTTCTGGTCTGTCCCCAGGTAGATTGGAAGAGGGCTTTACCTGTATGCAGGGGATGCACTGGGGTGAAATAGGGGTCTGTCAGTCCATTACGTTGCCAAGTACAGATGGTCTGCTTTGCCTTCTGCCCAGGCAGAGTGTGAGTGTAAGTACCTGCTGCTATCGTCTTCTCTCTTCAGGTAGAAAAAATTTGTAGAACAGGCATGGGCAGACTTTGGGCCTCCCTCCAGGTGTTTTGGACTTTTAACTCTCCAAACACCTGGAAGAGAGGGCCAAAGTTTGCCCATGCCTGTTGTAGAAGCAGGTTCTTGGCTTTCCAAGATGTGGGATGTTGTACTTTAATTTACGCATGATCATACTGTCTTGTCCTCATAGCTGTGCATTGATCCTGAAGGGGGGGAAAGCCAATTTGATGTTTTAAAAAACCATAGTGTGCCTCAGTTTGAGGGTCTATAATACTTAATCTTCGTGTTGGGTTAAGCCTGAAATGATCATTTTCTTGGGAAAGTTCAAGAGCAGTTTGCTCACATCTATGGTCAATTGTGGAATCATTATCCATCAAAAGCTATTGTTCCAAATTTTAAATGTACACTTGCCTATTGCATATTACAACTATAAAACCTTTGTATTTACATTTGCCTCTTACATATTAGAATGGTAAAGCCTTTGATTTTACGTTTGACTATTATAAATTATACCTGTAAAGGCAATACATGACTTTAAAATACGTATTTGATTGACTAGATTTTCCTGTGTAGGGTACTCAATGCAGTATTATCTGTATATCTGAAACCGGGCTCAGACACCAGACAAAATAACAGTAACAAAATATTTATCTCTGCATTTGGAGCTACTCTAATGGCACACTTGTTTATTCTGTCCTGCATTTTATCATGGCTTTTAAGAGTTAGCTGCTTCTGTCTTGACATTCCTAGTGCTTTGGACTTGTCCATTTGTGCTAAGCTTATTATTAAACTCCCAGAAAACATGTAAGCTGGAGTTGCTTGTAAACATTTGGGAACCTATTGTCTCTGGGATAGAAGCATAGCCCACTCCCCTTGTTGAGCAGATGTTCATGGGTTTAAGGCCTTTTGGGGGCTTTATTTCATGGACCTGGTCACCAAGGGGGTGCTGCGGAAGCCTCGGGCGGGAGGGTATGAAAAGCTTGTAACGTAAAGCTGTGTCCTTCCCGACCTCCTCCCTGCTGTGACCCCCGTGTAGTAATTTCAACCATTTCCATCCAGCTTCTCAGGGCAGCAAGGAGCTTGTTAACATCATCCCCAGCTGACCATGCGTCTGCTTTTCTCAACTCCATTTTCAACTCCGTGCTGAAGAAAGGAGCGAGCCTAGCGGGCGCACTGTGAAGAACACAGGAAGAATGGTTGGGAAGCTGGATGATGCATGAGACATATGATAGGTGGAAAAAAGAAAGGACAGAGGTGGCTAACTCTCATTGATGCCGACGTAAATTTGGTGCGTCCATTGCCGGCAATGGATGTCGCTCTGGGAGAATCCCCCTATTCCTGGCGGGGCAGAATCGAGTGAGCTATTATTCTTTTTTATATATATCTATATATACCTCACCACACACATATACACACACACAGAGCTGCCGTGGCTTGGCCTTTATGGTCGGAAGTCTTGCGTCCAGGACAAATACCGAGCTGCACACAACCCACTCAAACATGCGCAGTCCACACATCCAGAAGGATACGTTTTCAGCACAGGTTTCTGCAAGCGTTTCCCATTGACTGGGGAAATGGTGCACGTGTCTCCCTGTGCTGAAAACGTACTCTGCGCTGGAATAGTCATGCCTCAGAAGACGTCTAAAATCACCTTTATTCAGCTCCTGCAACAACCCGAGACTTAATGAATGTATGCTTTTGGACAGAAGACAAACCAGGTAAGTGTCTCAGTGAGGACCAAAGGAGTTGTTTCCAAGTATCTCTAAGCTGTGATGGCTAATGATTCCATGGGTGACCACTTCCCAGCTTTTGGTTGAAGAAGCTGGTGGGCGTTTGTGAACAAAACAATTGTGGAGGCATATTTACAACTTCCACTGGAATATTTGCTGCACCTTGAAATTGATCTTCTCAGTCCACCATTTTATCCATAAAAAGGCATAAACAATGGGGATTGTACCATTTCTTGGGTCTAGTTTTCGGTTGAAAGCCCAAAGAACATGACCAAAGTGAAGGTAACCCTGAATCAGATGATCTTATGAATCTCTCCTTGAGTTTCGTGCCATGCAAGTGTACCAAAGTAATGCATAGGAAGTGATAAAGCCCAAATCCACTGGCAAGTGAGCTTCTCTTTGAGGCAACTAGTCCACCAAATGCCCCAGTCTTTGGCCTAGGGACCCACGAGAGGCATTCTGGCTCTCTTTAGACTCTTACGTGGATTAGACTTGATCTAGTGTGCCTATAAATGAATTTGTAATAGACTGGAGGAGGTTGATCTGTAAAAGATGATTTTTGGAGACAGTAATGTTCTCCCACTCTGGACTTGTTTGTTATTATTTTATTACTGAGTTGGTGTCTTCTCCAAATATTTTCATTTGATTGGCCAATCCCAGCTGTTAGTTGCTCTTCATCCCAAACAGTGCCTTACATAAAGCTTAGGGAGAAGAAGGAAGATAATAAGGTGAGGCTAGCTACTGCAGAAGGCAGAGTCTTGCAACATGTTGAGTCATTGATAGGAATCAATTTGGTGGACAAATCTCAGGCTGATGTCCGGTCACATTCCAACTTTTTGCTATATTCACTTGAATAACTTTGGCCCAAGACCAGTAATGGTGTGACTTTCATTCTGGGGCCAGTTTTCTAATGCTCCTAAATGTGAAGAGTTTTTTATGCCCCTGAATTTGCCCCGGCAATCTGTGTTAAATTGATCCTAGGCAATCTTATATAGTTCCAGCTGTAAATAGTGAGGCACTATCAGGAGCTTTCCATTAATTTTACTAATAGGGATTGGAGTGTTCATATCTTGCAGAACTTTAGAAGTGCTGCTTTGGGTCTTTTTTTTAAGATAGACAAGGCAGAATATTAACAACAACAACAATATAATATTACGCCCAAATATCTGTTGTCTTTTTGGGGTTAGAGAACAGATTCCTGCCTGTAGGGCTTATGCTTTGACCTAAGTATTCAGGCATTACCTTCAAATTCGAGATTGGCCTGTAGTTTCGTCATGCTTTATATTACTTGTCCCAAGAGTGCTAGTTTATGGTGCAAACCAGTTGAACAAAGCCTGCACATGAAGCCAGGGAAAAAAGAAAATAGAATTAAATGGGTTTGATGACCAAGTTTGCCTTGTGCTGATGGTCGTCCAAATGTATCCCAGTCCTTTAAGATGGAAGAGATGGGAAAACCAAGCAAAGATAAGACCTGTATAAGGCAACAACAGTAGAGGAAGGCCATAGCTTTGTACAGCCCCGAAAAGAGCTCGTACTTAATGGAAATATGTTTCCACTTGGCTAAACATCTCCCCTGTTTTGGTCTGTTTCCAATTTTCTTTGAGCCATAGTAATCAGAATTTTAACCTTATTAAAGTTTCTTAAATGCCTACCATTTTTTGTCTACAATTGTGGGAAAATATGTTTATTTGGCTTTCCAACCACAATGGCCAGGCAGAAGGGCTTTATTAGCTCTGCCTCTCTGTTTGCTCCCTTCATTGCTTAATGAAAACAGACCAGTCTCAGATACAACATGGAGACAGATGGCTATATTGGAGTCTTGGTTCCCTCCCCATCATAATTGTTAAGGAGGCACTCCAGATTTAAATAATGCTGCCCGTTTTTATGGCCAAAATGTTTGGTATTTTCCCTGAGGGCATTTTGTTCTAATAAATGTATGATGGATGCATCTGTGTCCAAAAATAAAACTGAGTTACCATTGGCTTGCATTCCATCTGGCTCACAGTCTTCCTTTGTGTGAAGGAGGGTTTTTTTTTCCTTTTTTAATTATGGGAACAGAAACCGAGCATCTGTCCCAGAGATGCAATCTTAAAATGGCTTACCTGCCATGGCTTAATCACATTACTTATTATTGACTTATTTCAGAATGTTTCGATTCTGCTTTTCATTTTAAAAACTCCCTAAACAGTTCACAAGAAAAATAGATGCCATGAAACAGCAAAGAAAGGGTAAAATAATAAAAATAAAACCTTTAAAATTCATTTTTTAAAAAGAGTTAACCATCAGAATTAACAATTAGGAAAATCACCAGGAAAAATCCTTGGTTAATATTTGTTAAATTGGTTTGCTGTGGCTCTAAAATTTAGAGAAGGTAACACTAGTTCATTATTTTTTCTGTAAAATAGCATTTAAAGGTAAACCCCCACAAATTTAGTTATTTGTATTTATTTATTTCATTTGCATGCTGCCTTTCTCATGGAGTAAGACCCAAGGCAGGAGCCTCCAGTGGCTCAGTGTGTTAAAAGCGCTGAGCTGCTAAACTTGCAGACCGAAAGGTCCCAGGTTCAAATCTGGGAGCGGAGTGAGCGCCCGCTGTTAGCTCCAGCTTCTGCCAACCTGGCAGTTTGAAAACATGCCAATGTGAGTAGATCAATAGGTACTGCTCTGGCGGGAAGGGAACGGCGTTCCATGCAGTCATGCTGGCCACATGACCTTGGAGGTGTCTATGGACAACGCCGGCTCTTTGGCTTAGAAATGGAGACAAGCACCAACCCCCCAAGTCAGACACGACTGGACTTAACGTCAGGGGAAACCTTTACCTTTACTAAGACCCAAGGCAGCTCAGGAAAAAAATCAATTAGAAACCTGACAAAAAAATTAATAACAAATAAAATAATCATTATAAAATCATGGAAAAGTTTAAGAATACATGATTCCCCTCCCACCCCAATGTAAGGCCTGCCAGTGAAAGGAGAGCAGGGAAGGGACCTTTTCCCATTCCAAAGGGAAGGAGCAGCCACATAGAAGTCTGTTCTTGTTTCCTTACCAAGTGAGCCTCTAATAGGACTGAAAAAAAGAAAGCATTCCCACATAGACCCTGATATGGATATATTGTTCTTCAGATAGTCTGGACCTAAACCTTCTAACAACTGAGTTGTATGCCCACTGAACTTTGATATTGTCTGTTCTCCAGCCACGGCATTTTGGACCTGGTGAAGTTTCCAAACATTTCCGAAAGAGTATAATATAGGATGTAATCAAGGCATGTGCCCCCATAGCTGGATCTGACCATAGCTTTTTTTTTCTTTTTTCGTGTCAGGAGCAACCGGAGTTGCTTCTGGAGTGAGAGAATTGGCCGTCTGCAAGGACGTTGCCCAGGGGACGCCCGGATTTTTTTTTGATGTTTTTACCATCCTTGTGGGAGGCTTCTTTCGTGTCCCCGCATGGAGCTGGAGCTGATAGAGGGAGCTCATCCACACTCTCCCCAGGTGGGATTCGAACCTGGCAGCTTTCAGGTCAGCAACCCAACCTTCAAGTCACTTAGTCCACTACGCCATCTGGGGGCTCCTGACCATAGCTAGATCTGTTTTAGTTGTTCAGATGCACTCTTGGTCAATGCTGAGAGCTGAGCATCCAGGCTCAGAGTTTAGGACAGGTATAAGCAAACTTAGGCCCTCCCTTCAGGTGTTGTGGACTTTGCAACTCCCACAATTTCTAACCGCTGGTTGGGAGCAAACACTGGTAGAGTGTTGAGATAGCATCCTTGGAATCAGATCGAAAGGAGAGGTAGAACTCGGTGTCATATTGATGACTCTAAACTCTAAAACTCCCCAGTGATGCCTTGCAGATATTAGATTCTGAGCCCAGGGTGATCCCACAGTATCAATCAGGACTCCCCCCAGCACCACCTTCTGAGTTCAGGAAGGACCAGATCCCCTACAAAATAGTGCCACCAAGTTCCACTCTAGAGAGGCAGCTCAGAAGGATGCCTTGGTCCATGATATTGGAAGCTCTTGAGAGAGGTGCAGCAGAAGTAACATTGGCCCTGTTCACTTCTCCTTATAGGTCATCCATCTGGGTGACCATAGCTGCCTCCATTGACCCTTGTTTCATCACCATATCCCTGGCAAGCTAGGTGGCTTACTTATTTCCACTCCATGAAAATGGATTCTTGGGGACAATTGTGTCCATCACCTTGTCTATTTCCGTATTCCAAAGATCAACCAAGGTTTTGACTGAATCACATAGTGAAACAGTTCCTCAAGAGCCATCATAATTCATCTCAGTCGGGTATCCTCAAGCTGTGGCCCTCCACTGTTTGGGCCTCCACTTCCAAGAATTCTTGACCACTGAACAAGCTGGTTAGGGCTTCTGGGAGTTGGAGGCCCAGACAGCTGGAGGGCCACAGTTTGCCTCATCTGGATGCCTAAGTCTCCTTAAGGTGACAATCTTAGTCAACTTTTAGTTAACGCTTCACCTCTGTAGCAGCTCTGAATCCCAGTGAATCTAAACTCTTACCAGGTAGCCAACAGTCCATGACAAAAGGACTGTAGAAAGTTCTTCCAAACCCAGATCACCATAATCCTATACAGTTCAGAAAACCAAGATTAGAGTTGGTTCTGCATCTTGAATGGTAGCACATGTTCTGGAGATAGACCCATGATTTTTACATTGGACATGAAGTCTTGAGCTGATCCCAATAAAATGGTCTCAGCATGGATGTTGAAGTCCTACAGCAGATCTAGAAGAAGGCTCTCCAACAACACAGCCGAGATCAACTCGGGAAGGGAGACTTGAATATTACGCCCTGGACCAGTTCACATGCAGTTCATATTGCTGTAGGGCAGTCATGGGCAAACTTTGGCCCTCCGGGTGTTTTGGACTTCAACTCCCACAATTCCTAACAGCCGGTAGGTGGGAGTTGAAGTCCAAAACACCGGAGGGCCAAAGTTTGCCCATGCCTGTTGTAGTGTGATGCATTTCACATTTTGAAAAGTGGGCTGCTTCTCAAATAGGGACATTCCCACCTTCGTGGAAACATCACGTAGCATCCTATGAAGTAATCCAGATTTCATTCATAATAAGCACTCTGTTCATGTATTTTTGCTAGTTACAGGTCTGTTTGATAGGAGTTCTTGTGTCTGAGATTCCTTCACTTTTAGTATTTGCAAGTGACCATTAAAATACATACATAGCCTGTGACAACTTGCACTTTCCGCTTCTTAAGTTTAATGTGATGTGTCTACAAGACAGGATTGGGAATAAAATAATAATAATAATAATAATAATAATAATAATAATAATAATAATAATAATTTATATACCGCCTTATCTCCCAAAAGGGACTCAGGGCGGTTTCCAACAATAATACAACAACATGCAGCACATAACAGTATAAAAACACATTATTACACAAAATGAAACCTTTATACTAAAAATAACAATCAATAATTAATACAATAGCTTTGAAACCTTTGGCCCTTTAGGGTTTCCTATATGAACACATCCCTTTCCCCATAAGACCACCCTTGGCCCAATTTCCAGCTTTTGTGTGGATCATTTTTTTTTCCATTCTAAAAAGATAAAATCGCCTGCAAATGTGCAGTTACCATCAGTAAAACCTTGAAGATAAACCATTCCGGGATTGTTCATAGGTTTCCAAGAAATAACAAGTTTGAGCTCTGGTCTTTGTGGGATTTCTTTCCATCTGTGGCTCTTTTTTACATATGGACTTAACAGCTGGGATTTCAGAAGGTTTGAGGCAGAATGCCTGAGAACAACTCAGCAGATAAAATGACCCTGTCACCTGCATTTTAAACACATGATATTTCTTTTCATCTGTTGCTCCCACACACAAACATAGGCCTTTTCAAGATGTTGTCAATTTAATTTGAACTTGGCTTTTTTTCTGTGGCGAGAGCAGCATTGGTTTGTTTTCTTGGTAAGACACAATAAAGATTGTTGAAGGCTTTCATGGCCGGAATCACTGGGCTGTATGATCATGTTCCAGAAGCATTCTCTCCTGACATTTCGCCCACATGTATGGCAGGTTGTGAGGTCTGTTGGAAACTAGGAAAGTGGGGTTTATATATCTCTGGAATAATGTCCAGGGTGGGAGAAAGAACTTCTGTCTGTTGGAGGCAAGTGTGAATGTTGCAATAGGCCACTTTGATTAGTATTAAATGGCCTTGCAGCTTCAAAGTCTGGCTGTTTCCTGCCTGGGGGAATCCTTTGTTGGGAGGTGTTAGCTGGAGAGTCAGTCAGGAGCTAGTCAGGAGAGGATGCTTCTGGAACATGGCCATACAGCCAGAATACTCACAGCAACCCACAATAAAAGGTTGAGTATCCGTTCTCTGAACGGCATTCTGGATTTATCCAAATTTGGAAACATTTGCCTATATACACAGAGCCTGAAGGATATTTTCCATGCGCTATTTTAAATGATTTTGTGCATGAAATAAACCTTGTCTTCATTGAATCATCAGAAAGCAACAGGGTCACCATCTCAGCTACATATTTGGACTATTTCAGATCTTGGAGCACTTTGGGTTTACAGATACGGATTACTCAACCTATATACACAGAGACTCAATTATATTTTCCATGCACTGTTTTAAATGAGTCTGTGCATGAAATAAAGCTTGTGTTCATCAAACTATCTGAAAGCAACGGGTCACCATCTCAGCCACAAATGTGGACTATTTCAGATCTCGGAACACTTTGGATTTACAGATTGCAGGTACTCAACCTGTCCTAACTTAATGTTCACTTCAAAATCAGGCAACATTTTGAGTGAAGCTCATGTGCCATAGCCTTGCTCTCTCTGTTTTGCTTTTTAATAATAATAATAATAATAATAATAATAATAATAATAATAATAATAATAATAATACTTCCGAATCCAGACTGACAAAGTTCTGGAACACAACACACCAGACATCACAGTTGTGGAAAAGAAAAAGGTTTGGATCATTGATGTTGCCATCCCAGGTGACAGTTGCATTGACGAAAAACAACAGGAAAAACTCAGCCGCTCTCAGGACCTCAAGATTGAACTTCAAAGACTCTGGCAGAAACCAGTGCAGGTGGTCCCGGTGGTGATGGGCACACTGGGTGCCGTGCCAAAAGATCTCAGCCGGCATTTGGAAACAATAGACATTGACAAAATCACGATCTGCCAACTGCAAAAGGTCACCCTGCTGGGATCTGCATGCATCATCCGAAAATACATCACACAGTCCTAGACACTTGGGAAGTGTTCGACTTGTGGTTTTGTGATATGAAATCCAGCATATCTATCTTGTTTGCTGTGTCATAATATAATAATAATAATAATTTATTTTTCTATCCCGCCTCCATTTCCCCAAGGGGACTCGGGGCGGCTTACATGGGCCAAACACAAAGAACAAAACACAAACACGATTAAAACATAAGTAACAATATAACAAAAACAGAATAAAATAAAATGGATTAAAACACAATGATACGATATAAAGCAATAAAAATTATAATGAAATGATAAAATAATGATAAGATAAAATAAAGCAGACATTTAAAAGTCACCAAGGCCAGTCGCTTCCAAATATAAAATAAAACAGACAATTAAAAGTCACCAAGGCCAGTCGCTTCCAAATATATGCAAGAAATGAAATATTCTTGTGCTTCCTTCTGCCAGAGGCAAAATTTGGGAGATCATTCAAGCTTCTTTAGATTCTTTTTTTCTTACGTTTGGAGTTTAATGTATGGTTTATTGATTCATGCACTGCTTTCCACTATATCCCAGTTGTCAGAGGGTGGAAGAGGATGTATTCCAGCTCACAGCTCATTCCTAGTCTCACCAAAAAGGGTTTAGAACAGGCATGGGCCAACTTTGGCCCTCCTTCCCGGTGTTTTGGACTTCAACTCCCACCATTCCTAACAGCCTCGGGCCCCTTCCTTTTCACCCTCAGCCGCTTAAGCGGCTGAGGGTGAAAAGGAAAGGGCCCGAGGCTGTTAGGAATGGTGGGAGTTGAAGTCCAAAACACCTGGAGGGCCAAAGTTGGCCCATGCCTGGTTGAGAAGATACTTTGAAAGCAGCCAAATCTTGAGATCTTCAATGGACAATCCTCACCTTCTGTCCCTGGCAGAAGTGTCCAGATTTTTCTGCCATGGCATGACCACCCCAACCTTTATAGTTGTATGAACATGTTTGTCTGTTTTGGCAGCAAAACCTGACTTTGTTATTATGTTGTGTTTTAATAGGAGGTTTACCGGATCCCGAAGAAGAGTCAAGTGGAAAAGGAGACCACCGGTATGTGCTCAAGTGTTGCCTTTTCCTTTTGAAAACATAAATAAACAAAGAGGCTGCTGGTAGAGAGGGAAAACATAACTTCAGAAACATACTGAAAACTTTATTGCAACATAATTCAGTGGAGTGAGGTGCAGCTTTTGTATGAACTCACCAATTTAATTCTCAATGCTGGTATAATTTGATAGGAAAGCATTATTGTCCTGTCCATTCCCGGCTCAATGCTGCCTTTTTGTGGCTTCTCTGAAATTGTTCCATAGTCTTGACTTACCTGACTTTGTATTACCTGATTTTGTATTACCTGACTTTGTGTAGTATGTGTCTGTTTAGCACATACATATCCCGTTTTTGAATGTTTTGTAAACTCCTGTATGTTATCCACTTAACAGCTGCGGGTCCATGGACCATAATAAAGTTTATGTATACTGTATATACTCGAGTATAAGCCTAGTTTTTAGGACTGAAAAAAAACCTCCTCGGCTTATACTCGGGTGAGGGTCCTGGTGGGCTTATATTCAGGTCAGCTTATACTCAAGTATATATGGTATATTTATTATTTTTCTCTATTATTATTGGTATTGTTACATTTATTATTTTACTCTATTAATTATTATTATTACATTTATCATTTTATTTATTTATTTATTTATTTCAATATTTATATCCCACCCTTCTCACCCAACAGGGGACTCAGGGTGACTTACAAAAAACACATATATAAAAATTATACAGTGCAATATAAATCAGTTAAAAATTATTATTAACTTACATCAGTATTCATAAAACACATTATAAAATACAGATAGGCATGTTCAGTTCAAAAAACTGGGTCTGTCGATTGAGTTCCAGCGTACATGATAATAATTAATGCTGCCAATTATTATTCAAAAGCCTGGCCCCACAACCAAGTTTTAACCTTTTACTTTATTATTATTGTTTTACATTTATTTTACTCTATTTTTATTATTATTAATGCATTTATTATTTTACTCTATTTATTATTACATTTATTATTTCACTCTATTGTTAGTAAAAGGATACATAAGCACATTTACATTGAAGAAGATGAAAATAATGATTTAATCAGAGTTGAACAGTCATATCTTAAATTACAGTTTGATGTAAAGATTCAAAAACATTTAAACTACTGATGCCTCAATTAATGTAATTTTATTGGTATCTCAGCTTATACTGGAGTCAAATGTTTTCCCAGTTTTTTGTGGTAAAATTCGGTGCCTCGGCTTATATTCGGGTCGGCTTATACTCGAGTATATATAGTATATTGACTTGCCAGATTTCACTGGTTAAAACCAGAGCTTAGAAAAGTTCCTTTTTTGGACTACCACCTCCCAGTGGAAGATTCTGGGAATTGTTTTCCATAGAGTAGACATTTCCAGGCTCTGAATGAAACCATTCACAACCATTATTTCAAATAGGCAAAGTAATTTTTAAAGGCATTTGAAGGAATGTGTTATGTATGAGGAGTTTTTCAAAAACTGACTATATGGTGAGAATGAACTCCATAATTGGCTCCTGGAAAATTGACTTCAGCTTATGACAACCCTATGAAAGACAGATTTCAAGACATCCCTATCCTCAAGTCAGGCTTGCAGACCTAGGAGAGTCATGACATCCTTGATGGAGACCATCCATCTGGAATGTGGTCTTCCTCTCCTCAACAGCCTTCTAACTTCCCATGCCTTCCCAGAGTATGTCAGTCTCAGTTTAGTCATCTTGTGTTCTAGGAAAATTCAGGCTTGATTTTCTATAGGACCTTATTATTATAACGAGGGTTATCCAGAAAGTAGATTACGTTTTGGAATTAAAAATGAACAAATTATAGGAGAAAACATTTACCATACGCAGTTGAATGTCACACCCAAATAACATTCTCAGCATAGTCGCCATTCAAATCTAGGCACTTATCATAGCAATGAATGAGCTTGGAAACTCCTTCCCCACAAAATGTAATCTACTTTCTGGATAGCCCTCGTATTATTATTATTATTATTATTATTATTATTATTATTATTATTATTACTATTATATTTATTTATGTTTATGTCCCAAAGGAGACTCAAAGTGGCTTACAATTAAAAGTAGTAAAGGTAAAGGGAAAGGTTTTCCCCTGATATTAAGTCTAGTCTTGGCCGACTCTGAGGGTTGATGCTCATCTTCATTTCTAAGCCAAAGAACCGGCGTTGTCCGTAGGTCATGTGGCCAGTATGACTGCGTGGAATGCCTTCCAGCCGGAGCGGTACCTATTGATCTACTTACATTTGCATGTTTTTGAAGTGCTGGTTGGCAGAAGCTGGAACTAACAGAGGGAGCTCACCCCACTACCTGGATTCAAACCACCGACCTTTCGGTCAGCAAGTTCAGCAGCTCAGCAGTTTTACCCGCTGCACCATCGGGGCCCCCAGTATGACCACATCATTTAAGATATACAAATATGCAAACATTAAAACAGAATTAAACATAACAGCATTAGAATTCACAGTTAAAATCCATTAAAACATATTCAAAGCTAAAAATTGTAGCATTCATTTATCCATCTGTGGTATCTATAGAATGCTCCTCCAGTACTGCATTTCAAAGTTGTCACAACCAGATATAAAAATAGGAAATAATACATCATGGGCAATCCTCCCTTAATCATAAGTGATGAACTATCCAGGATTATACTCTTGATATCCCATGGAGTTCAGTGAGAGTTGTGCTTACACCAAAGATAGGTGTAATCTTCCTCCATGTTAACTGAATCAGTCCTTGGTGTGATCACTTTCTGTCTTGAACAGGGTTTCTTGGGGTTTTGTTTTCTCCATCAACCCATCTCCCAATTTTTGGGCAGGCTGTGCTGACCATGTCTGTCCATTTCTGACAGCAGATCGTGGGCGAGAGACGGCAGGAAGAGACCCTGCTTCGACCCCGAAAAACCTGAGCAGAGAACGAGACCCTGAAAGGCAAAGTCAGAGCAAGGAAAAGAAGAAACGCCGGGATTCTTTGTCTCCTCCTTCAGCGTATGAACGAGGCACAAAGCGACCGGATGACAGGTGTGTTCTGCTTCTCTGTAACATCTTCATTAAAGGCTTTTTGGAAACATCTCTAATACCCAAATATAAGTGATTATTCTGTCCTCACTGCCATGTGAACACAGTTGTCCCTCTGCATTTGTAGTTTTGACTTTTGAGAATTTTAATATTTATGGATTGATTAAAACTGTTTTCTCCAAAAATCTTTAGTCCTTCCAATGTGACATGATGGTCAGATTCCAGGTGGTCAGAATCTCTAAGGTCCTCCAATCCAAAACATACCAGAAAACCTAGAAATTCCTAGAGTTGTGTTCTCTCAAATTCAAAAAGTAGCAATTTATTTGTTTGCTGTTCTTTGCTTTTATGGAGGCCCTGTGTGCCTAACCCCAGTAATGATGGAGGGCAGAATGTCTAAAATTATTATTATATTCCTTTCTTTATATCCTAGTTTCCTGTCTTAAAACATGACTCAAAATAGTGACCAGCATAGTTCTTCCCATATCAGTCATGGGTTTGTCAAGAAAATGGCTCCCTGGATAGTTCCGTTTCTTCTTCGTGTTGTCTGTGAAATTGCACATATGACCCAGACCTCTTACTGGACTACAAACTTACTTTATTGTCTTTGCGGCCTTACTGACCCAGACCAACAACCCTAACTGGATCACCGAATCAAGCTAGTTGCTCCCTTGTCCCTGCCTTAAGCTAGATAATGGCTTCCACTTTGTTTATCAAGACATGTGGTGCTTGTGGTGAGAACTCCCCGATTACGACATTACACCATGTGCTTGCTATGTCTCGGGAAAGCCACGTAATGCAGTCCTACCATGTCTGCCAGCCCTTCACCCCCCACCCCAAAGCAGTGAAGCCAATAGGGTACGTTCATAATCCAGTAAGAGGTCCGAGTCATATGTGCGAATTTCACAGGTCACCACTCGAACAAACACAGTCGGGTTGCTTAGGTCAACAATGAGCAGGGCTATTTTTTATTTTAATTGTTGGGTGCTCACTCCGACAAGGGTTGGCCTCGAACTCATGAGCTCTTGGTCATAGTGATTTATTGCAGCTGGCTACTAAGCAGCCTGCGCCACAGGATAAGTTCGTAATCCAGTAAGGGGTCCGAGGCATATGTGCGAATTTCACACATCACCACTCAAAGAAACACAGTCACAGGTAAGCAACTTGTTCTTCCTTGTTCTCCCAGGTACGACACGCCAGCCGCCAGCTCCAAGAAGAAAGTCCGGATCAAGGACCGCAACAAGCTCTCCACGGAAGAGCGGCGGAAGCTCTTTGAGCAGGAGGTGGCGCAGCGCGAGGCCCAGAAGCAGCAGCAGCAGCTGCAGAGCCTGGGCATGGCCTCCCCGCTCCCCTACGACCCCTTGGGCTACAGCGCCGCCCACCACGCCTTCATGGGCTACCCGCCCGGCTACCCCATGCAATCCTACGTGGACCCCAGCAACCCCAACGCGGGGAAGGTGCTCCTCCCCACGCCCAGCCTGGACCCCATGTGCTCCCCGGCGGCCTACGATCACTCCCAGACTCTGGTGGGGCACCCCATCGAAACCACCCTGGCCGCCCCGCAGCCCGTGCCCGTCGTCCAGCATGTAGCAGCGGCCCTGGAGGTCCCCGCCCCGCAGTACGTGGCCCAGGGCGACTCCGTCGTCCACCAGGACACGAGCGGCGTCACGGTCTTGCCAGTCTCAGCCCCCGTGCAAGGACAGAGCTATGGCGTCTGGGATTCCGGCCAGCAGACCGTGGCCGTGCAGCCCCCCTATTCCCCGGCTCAGACGCAGCCCGCCATATACTACCAAGGGCAAGCGTGTCAGGCCGTTTATGGGGTGACGTCACCGTATTCGCAGACCGCGTCACCGATTGTACAGGTACATGTCTTTGTGGAAGTGCAATGGGAGGGGTCCGAGTGGCACGTCGGTTATATAAAGGCACATCTCCAGGCCTTTGATCATTGTAGTTGCCCTCTGTACATGTTCAAGCTTAGGGTCAATATATGCCCAAAGTAGAATTGTAGAACCATAGAGTCATAGAATTACAGAGTTGGAAAAGACCCCAAGGACCATCTAAATCCAACCCCATTCTGCCATGCAGGAAAAGCACAATAAAAGCACAACCTGACAGATGGCCATCCAGTCTCTGTTTAAAAGCCTCCAAGGAAAAAGCTTCCACCACTCCCCGAGGCAGAGAGTTCCACTGTGAAACATCTCATGTGGTCAGGCAGTTCTTCCTAATGTTCAGGTGGAATATTCTTTCTTGTCATTTGAAGCCACGACTCCATTGAGTCTTAGTTTCCAGGGCAGCAGAAAACAAGTCTTTCCCTCTTCCTTATGACACCCTTTCACATATTTATACCTGGCTCTCATGTCTCCTCTCAGCCTTCTCTTCTGGAGGCTAAACATGCCCAGTTCTTTGACATGCTCCTCATAGGGATTCGTGGTCTCCAGACCTTAGATCCTTTTAGTTGCTCTCTTCCCCTGGACCCCTTCCAGCTTAGTGTCAATATCTCTTTTGAACTGTGGGGCCCAGAATTGGATACAGTGTGATTCCAGGTGCAGAGGTCTCACCAAAGTGGAATAGAGAGGCACCAGGATTTCCCTCGATCTGGACACTTGACTCCTTTTGAAGCCCAGAATCCCACTGGCTCTTTTAGTTGCTGCATCACACTTTTGGCTCATGTTCAACTTGTTCTCCAAGAAGACTCCCAGATCTTTCTCACATGGACTCTTTTTGAGACACGCATCACCCATTTTGTCTCTTTGCATTTCATTTTTTCTGTCAAAGTGTATCATCTTACATTTGTCCTTGTTGAAATTCACTTTGTTAGTTTTGGGCTCTCTACTCTGTTAAGGTCCTTTTGCATCCTGATCCTGTCCTCTGGAGTATGAGCTCTCCCTCCCGATTTGGTCCCATCTGCAAACGTGATAAGCACGCCCTCTAAACCTTCATCCAAGTCATTAATAAAGATGTTGGAACAGAACTGGGCCCAGGACCAAACCCTCTTCATGGCTTATTTACTTACTTAGGCGATCCCTCGTAGTTCAAGGATGATTCTCTTCCATCTTGGGGGTGGATCGGTAGGTGGCTGAAGAGACCTATTCTTGATCCGCATGTTCTCCCTTCCGCAGTGAGGACATCAGTTTCCAGACGGAAGGAGGTCCCGGTCAGGGTTGGCTTGACGGGCCTTCCTCTTGGCACGTTTCTCCCTTAAGCCCTCCATTTGTGCCTCTTCAAACTCCGCAGCACTGCTGGTCACAGCTGACCTCCAATTAGAGCACTCAAGGGCCAGGGCTTCCCAGTTCTCAGTGTCTATGCCACAGTTTTTAAAGTTGGCTTTAAGCCCACCTCTAAATCTCTTTTCCTGCCCACCAACATTACGTTTTCCATTCTTGAGTTCGGAGTAGAGTAGCTGCTTTGGGAGACAACGGGGATCTTTGGGCATTCGGACAACGTGGCATTCAGTCCAGCAGAGTTGATGGCGTAGGAGCATCGCTTCAATGCTGGTGGTCTTTGCTTCTTCTTCCAGCACGCTGACATTTGTCCGCCTGTCTTCCCAAGAGATTGGCAGGATTTTCCTGAGGCAACGCTGATGGAAACGCTCCAGGAGTTTGGTGTGAGGTCTGTAGACCGTCCACGTTTCGCAGGCGTAGAGCAGGGTTGGGAGGGGAATGGCTTTATAAACAAGCACCTTGGTCTCTCTACGGATGTCCCGGTCATCAAACACTCTCTGCTTCATACGGAAAAATGCTGCACTCGCAGAGCTCAGGCGGTGTTGTATTTCAGTGTCGATGTTGACTTTTGTGGAGAGGTGGCTGCCATGGGAGCGGAAATGGTCGACATTTTCTAATGTGACACCATTAAGCTGTATTCCTGGCATTGCAGAGGGATTAGCTGGTGCCTGTTGGAAGAGCACTTTGGTTTTTTCGATGTTCAATGAGAGGCCGAGCTTCTCGTTTGCTTCTGCAAAGGTGTTTAGTGTGGCTTCTTCTGAGTGCGCACAGATTACGTTGTCGTCGGCATATTGGAGTTCTAGAACAGATGTTGTGGTGACCTTGGTTTTGGCTCTCAGTCTGCTGAGGTTAAATAGCTTGCCATCTGTCCGATAGATGATTTCCACACCGGTGGGAAATGGCACCCAAATAGTCACTTCTTTCCAAGATGAAGAAGAGGAACTATTGGAGAGAAGGAACCTTTGAGTTCAGTTGCTTAACCAATTCCAGATCCACCTAATAGTAGCCTTTCCTAGCCCACATTGGACTAGTTTGCTTGCAAGAAGGTCATGGGGGACTTCCTGAAACCAAGATATGCTCCATCCACAGCATTCCCTGCATCTACCAAGCTTGTAACTCTGGGCTAAGGTTCTGACACCTTTTCCTACATGGCCCACTATTCCATGTGGGCTTCTTTTGGGAGTGGATGGCTTTTTTTGAAGGAAGGAATGTCCTTCCCAAGATGTCCTCCATGCACTGAGTAGAAAGATTAGTGTTGAGAGGAACCTTGTGATGGGGAGTTCCTCTGCTCTTCCCTCCATCCTTGTTCTTGGGAAGCAATTGCCCATTAAAATAAGGCAATAAATCCCTGCAACTGCTCTTGCTTCTCTTCCAGAGTTACGCACAACCAGGCCTTCAATACATCCAGGGGCAGCAGATTTACACGGCGCAGGGGGTGGTGGTACAGCCCACGACAGCCGTGACCACTATTGTAGCAGCTGGGCAGCCTCCGCCTATACAACAGGTAAGACTATGTGTGTGTGTCTGTCTAAAATGGAGTAAATATTATTATGGTTAGTAGTAGTAGCAGTAGTATGCATGCCCTATTTTTTCTCAGCCAAAGGGAGACTCAAAGCAGCTTAACAATAAAAACCATAACAGTGGGTGGATTAAAACCTAACACATGCAAACATTAAAATATAATTAAAATTCTTGTTTGACATTGCTGGAAGTGGACAAGATATCCCTGAACAAGGGTGAAGAATGAGTGAAAAAATGCTTTTTATTCCCCAAATAATAAATTAGCTTTGATTATGTTTTTAGGGATTTTGGCTGAATTTTTTTATCATTTATCTTTGATTCTGTTTTAACGTTTGTATATCGGGAGATTTTAAACTGTACTGAAAGGCTTTTAATATAAGCCCCTTTGAGTCTCCTTGTTGGGGAGAAAAGTGTGGCAATAATAATAATAATAATAATAATAATAATAATAATAATAATAATAATCAAAAGTCGAACACTTTCCAAACGTTTAGGACTGTGTGATGCATTTTCAGATGATGCGCGCAGATCCAGCATATCTATCTAGTTTGCTGTGTCATACTATGTCGTTGTGTCAATAATAATAATAATAATAATAATAGACACAAAGACATAGTATGACACAGCAAACGAGATAGATATGCTGGATTTTCTTATCACAAAACCACAGAACACTTCGCAAGTTTTATTATTATTTAAATGATATCTATATATATAAAAGAGTGATGGAATCCTGGCGACTGACAAAACAACAAAACTAAACACCCCACAACCTTGAAAATTGACAGCACAACCCCTCATCCATGCCTCTAGGTTGATGCAACAAAAAGAAAAGAAAAATAAAGTCCTAATTAGAGGGAGAGGAATAATTGTTTTTATCCAATTGCTGCCAGTTAGAAGGCTAAGCTCTGCCCACTTGGTCTCCTAGCAACTCACTCAGCCCAGGGGACAGGCAAAGTTAGGCCTCACTTAGGCCTCTTCCACTGCCTATAAAATACAGACACCACCAGACAACGCCACAGCAACGCGTGGCCAGGCACAGCTAGTATATAATATAATTATATTATTATTATTATTATTATTATTATTATTATTATTATTATTATTATTATTATTATTATTATTGCAGAGCTGGAGTACATGCTCATTGTGAGGCCACAGTATATGTGCTATAGTTTTGGCCTGCTATATACATACCAGTATGAAACCATGTAATAACAACAACAACAGTAATAAATGTATTTCCTGTCTCTTCTTGCGGATCGAGGCGGATGCAACAGGGTAAAGTTAGCTGCAGCCTTGCTGTCTACATGTTTTTAGAGGCTTAAAAGCTGGGCATGAATGGAAGATACCTAACTGGAAACTGTATTCGAAAAATATAGTGTCAGGTTATGAATTATTTGAATGAAAGGTTTAATCATTGCACATGGCCCCTGGGTGCTTGCTTTCTGTGATTGTTGGGGTGTTTTTTAAAAATGAAAGGAATATTACCAAAATTTAGAAACTTCAGCCCTCCAGGTGTTTTGGACTTCAACTCCCACAATTCCTAACAGCCGGTAGGCTGTTAGGAATTGTGGGAGTTGAAGTCCAAAACACCTGGAGGGAGGGCCAAAGTTGACCCATGCCTGTCTTATTGAAAAGGTTGTCACATTGGTCATAAGGGAAATAGAAAATATTATGAATATAAAAATGAGAAGGAATCCAGTGGAAATATTACTTTTAATTAAAAAAGAGGATGAGAAAGATAAGAGGGGAAAAAATTTAATAGACATGCTATTAACAGCAGCTAGATTACTAATTGCAAAATATTGGAAAGGAGAAATGAAAATACAAATTAATGAATGGTATAAAGAAGTTTGGCGAATGGCACTGAATGACAAGCTAACATCAAATTTAAAAGTAAAGAAGGGATTATGGAAAAAAATGATTTTGAAAGTATTTGGAGAAAATTTCTAGAAAAATTATTGGAAAAAGAAGATGGGAATTTACCTCCAAATGAAGAATTGAACTTTTGGTGGGACTACAGAAGAAGAGATGGCTCCGGGGAAGGGGAGCACAGGGGTGAATGTGAATAAAAGAGGGGAAAATGTATAGAATATGTTTATATAATTGTAACTTTTTCTCAATAATAACAATAAAAAATATTTTTAAAAAAAGGTTGTCACAATTTGATTTTGCTCACCTTGCTTCAGAACAAGATCCACTCCTGTCCTTGTGTTTTAGCGGTTTGCTGCTTCTGCTATTTAAAGTCTTGCCTCTTTGCTCTCTTGCCCCTTTCCAGCCGGAGCTTGTGGTGACCAACAACCTTCTGGACCTGCCTCCGCCGTCTCCCCCGAAACCCAAAACCATTGTCCTCCCTCCCAATTGGAAAACGGCCCGAGACCCCGAGGGCAAGATCTATTATTACCACGTGGCCACAAGGTAACAAATGGACCTCTCAAGGCGCATCCAACAGCTATCTCTCCGTTAACGTATTACATTACGTACTTGCACTTTCTAGACTGGTGTTTTTTTAAAAAATTGTGCTTTTCCTATTTTTGTGGGGGGTCCTGTGCCCTTAACACCAGCAGATGTGGAGGGCTGGCTGTCATTGTTTTAAGAGGAACCTGGTGTTCAGAACTAGATCTCGTATCTGGGCAGCACCTGAGCATTTGGATATCAGCTCCTTCATGCAACTGGTTCTTAATGCAGCATTGTAGGACCTTCCTTTGCGGACAAGGGGACCTTTCTCAACTGTGGTTTTGGGTTTTCCTTTTGCAGGCAAACCCAGTGGGACCCTCCAAACTGGGACAGCCCCGAAGATGACGCCAGCCTCGAACACGAGGCCGAAATGGACCTCGGGACTCCGACCTACGATGAAAACCCCATGAAGGTACATTTGGGACTCTTTGCACAAAGTGATGTAACTCTGCCAGAAGCCGTGAGGCCAATCTGGTCTGTGTCGCTGCATAAAGCTTGGCTTTGTTTGATCTTATGAGTGGCTCACTTCTCAAAAACCAGTGCATAAGTCATGTACAGGTGTAGTTCCTCTGCCAAACAAATAAATGGTAGTATAAAATATTCTTGATTCACTTAAAGCAGAGATTATTATTTTATATTGCTCTTCTTTGTCCTAAAAGAATCATATTGTGCAAATCAAGAACTGCCACTGTATGTTGTTATTGTCAGTGTGAGAGGTTAAATTGGGAATCATTCACTTCTCCGTTTCAATTTTCTCCGTCGGCAATCTAGCAAACTGCTTAGTCACATGAACATAAATCCACACTCAGCTGTCAGGTGAACCCAGTGGTTCTTAACTTTTATTGCAATAATTACAACTATATACAAAGCACAGCAGTAGAAGACCATCTACATGTCCAGCTCAATTGATGGCAGCAACCTAAAAAACGTTATCTATAAACTTGTTGACGCCCACATTCCACAACAGTGATTTTTGTCCGGCAACCTCTACGGAAACTACACAGTGTCACTCTAGCCATTAATCTTTCTCTATGCACTTAACCATTGCTCTACTGGAATGCTGCACACATTAGCTTTAAACCACAAATGAAAATTTCACGCCACACAAACCATAACTCCAACAGTTATCAATGGGAGTGTTAGTGTCTTTGCTGTCTGTTCTGTAAAAGATGTGAATCTCTCCAAACCATTATCAGAAAATGGAAACAGTTGAAAAGTGGAAACTTTTTTTAGCTTGCAAATGCAAAACTCAGCACCAGGTGGCACTGAGTCGATGGGCTTAAGCTTGGTGCTGAGATACCTCTTTAAAAAAAAATAGAGAGAAAATGGAAGCACAAAATAAGAATGTAGGACTTCTGACAAAGCAGAAAGTGCAGGTTTTCCTCCTCAGATGCTTCCTTTTTCTAAGTCTATAGCAAAATAAAGAAGATTTCTGCTCCAATAATGCTGACCTCCATGTTCAGCCCTGCGAATCAGGCACTTGTGTTCAAGTTGCCAGACTTGCAAAACTGAGCTTTTTTCCCCCTTGAAGAATGAAAGGGATTTTTTTTTTCTCACAGACCTTTCTGCAGAGGCTGTTTCTTCCACATTATTGTCCCCACTTGATACAGACCTTTCATCCTCAGGAAACAGTCCAGAGGTTTTGAACAGTAGTCGCTACTCAGGCATTGGAGGCAGCAGGACCAGGGAATCGCTCTGGCTTGTTTGCCAGCTTGTTTTGATCATTTGTTGTTGTTTTCTTTATTGGTTTTTTTTTTGGTACCAATGAAATTATGCTGGTCGTTGGGGGAAAAATGGACAAAATCTGGGAAGTTTATAGAAGCCCAGTCTTCAGTATCAGTTCAAAATGCCCTGTAAAACCTTTGTTTGTTGTTTATACATAAGACTTATAATAAAATGGACTTTTAAAAAATACATTGGGATCTGAGAACATTTCAAAAACTTAATGTTGTCCTTTCTGTTTCTGGCAAGTTTAGAATTTACAGCATCTATATATATAAAAGGGTAATGAAATTTCGGCCTAGGACAAAACAACAAAACTACACATCCCAGAAACACTAAACTTGGCAGCACAACCCCTCATCCATGCCTCTACGTTCATACAACAAAAAGAAAAGAAAAATAAAGTCCTAATTAGAGGGAGAGGAATAATTGTTTTTATCCAATTGCTGCCAGTTAGAAGGCTAAGCTCCGCCCACTTGGTCTCCTAGCAACTCACTCAGCCCAGGGGACAGGCAGCGTTAGGCCTCACTTAGGCCTCTTCCACACTGCCTATATAATACAAATTATCTATTTTAACTGGATTATATGGCAGTGTAGACTCAAGGCCCTTCACACAGCTATATAACCCATTTAATGTCAGGGGAAAACCTTTACCCTTTACCTTAACTACCACCAATTCCTCAATACTTTATTTCCCATACCACCATACTTCGCCATAGCAACGTGTGGCCGGGCACAGCTAGTAACTTACAAATGGTTGGCTTCTTATATAAATAGGTGAACACAGACCAAAATTTGATCTGGATTGAGGGAACTCATAGCAAAACTGTGTTCTGTTTTGGTCAGGCCTCCCTTGGAATAATCCTGTGTCCAGTTCTGGCAGAAACGGGTTGGTTTGGATTGTCTTTGGGGGTCTCCTCCAGCTCTGAGATTCTGTTCTTATTTGATTTTATTCTCTTTCTTTTTAAAACCAACATTTTCAATAGTAACACCGGCCTTTTTTGTGTCTTTTCTTAGTCTTCCAAAAAACCCAAAACAGCGGAAGCGGACACTTCTAGCGAACTGGCAAAAAAGAGCAAGGAAGTCTTCCGGAAGGAGGTGAGGCTGTGCATCACGTTGGGATCGGTGGAGTCCAGATGCTTCTGCTTTTGCGCTGGAATATTGGTCTGGATGTTGGGAATCTTCCCCAATTTTTTAAAATTTCCCTCTTTGAGGCTGTTTGATAAACGTACAGAGCAGTGGAAAATTCACATTCACGTGGCTGTGGATGATGTCTACAAAAACACTTCTCTGAATGATGTTGTGAACATGCTTAGCTATTAGGTTGAACTATCTGCCCATCCAACTACAGGTCCTTTCTGCCACTACTACTTTGCACTTTATTGAGAAAACTACCTCTCCCATTTGATATACTTTGCACTTTGGCCCAGATCCTTGTTTTACTCTTCTGATTTGAATATTTATGCTATATGGTTTTATTGATATTAATGTTTTATTGTTGGTATAATTGTTTTATCATTTTATTGTTGTATGTTTTCGGGCTTGGTCCCCATGTAAGCCGCTCCGAGTCCCCATTGGGGAGATGGGGCGGGGTATAAAAATAAAGTTATTATTATTATTATTTTATTATGACACAGCAAACAAGATAGATATGCTGGATTTCATATCACAAAATCACAAGTCAAACACTTCCCAAGTGTCTAGGACTGTGTGATGTATTTTCAGATGATGTGTGCAGATCCCAGCAGGGTGGCCTTTTGCAGTTGGCAGATCGTAATTTTGTCAATGTCTATTGTTTCCAAATGCCGGCTGAGATCTTTTGGCACGGCACCCAGTGTGCCCATCACCACCGGGACCACCTGTACTGGTTTCTGCCAGAGTCTTTGAAGTTCAATCTTGAGGTCCTGATAGCGGCTGAGTTTTTCCTGTTGTTTTTCGTCAATGCGACTGTCACCTGGGATTATTATTATTATTATATTATTATTATATGCTTAGTTAATTTGTTCAACTCCTCCCCGTCCCCCAATCCCTCCTTCCCTCCTCCTCCTCTTCCACTTTCTGTGCCTCTCAGCCAGTCTTCTCTCACTGGTTTAAGGGGAAAGTTGCAGTTATTTAAATACTGTCTTCTGTTTTTCTTCAGATGTCACAGTTCATTGTCCAATGCCTGAACCCTTATCGCAAGCCGGATTGCAAAGTCGGACGGATAAACACAACGGAAGACTTCAAGCATCTTGCACGAAAGGTATCAGAGAGCATTTGCAAAGGAGCAGATAGCAACATTTGCTAGGACTAGGCCTGGAAAGGAGTCCTGGGAACCCCAAAGCTGTGAAGCTTACAAACTCTTCTCCAACTCAGATTGCTCTCCTTTCTTAACCTCCTTTCCTTTCCTTTCCATTCCTTTCCTTTCTTTTCCTTGCCTTACCTTACCTTACCTTATCTCCTTTCCTTTCTTTTCCTTTCCTTGCCTTTCCTTGTCTTACCTCTTTTCCTTTCCTTAACCTGCCTTGCCTTGCCTTACCTCTTTTCCTGTTCTTTCTCCTCCTTCTCCTTCTCCCAGCATGGGACCAAAGGCAACTCACAATATAAGTTCAGGACAGTTAGAATGATGGATAAGGGTGACTAGGTAACCAACAATATTTATAAATGACAGCTAAAATGTAATTATGATAATGATAAAAAATACAGCATATTGGAATAATACAGCCTTTCAGATAGGCTGGACCTAAGACATACGGCTTGAAAGGTTATAACCAGTGTGTTGAATTGTTACCAGAAATGAACTGGTGGCCAGTGAAGCTGTTTGAATGAAGGAGTAATATCCTTTGAGCAGCCCTACAAGGTGGTCTGGAGGCAACATTTTCAATTTGCTAAAAGTTCTGAATAGTTTCCAAAGGGAAGCCTCCATGAGAAGTACTTTGAAGTAATCCCAGTGTCTAGCCCAAGAAAAATGGAGGGTCCCATACCCCCACTTGTCTTGGAAGCAGATTTCGATGATTCTGTCAAGGAAGCAATTCCTAAGATTTGTCCCTTGCAAAATTATTCTGATAAACACAGAAAATGATAATAATGATGTTGTTGTTTACGCCAAACTGGCAGTGAGAACTCAAAGCACACACAGAGACATAAGCAAAAGCATACACAGTTCGGTTGGGAAAATGCAGTGGAATTGTTTGTGGAATTTAAAACAATTCAGGGACTAATGAAAATTCAAATTATTCTTGGTTTGGGGTGGGGGAATGGTGGCTGTTGCAATACTTCCAAGGCAGGAAAGCAAGGAAGAATTCAACCATCACCAATAGGCAGGAAGAGAAATCTCAAAATCTAGATTGCTGCAGACAAAGAGCTCGAGAGAGCGGAAATGGAGTTTATGTGTGCCGATAGCACTGTATGGAGTGGAAATGCCGCCTTCAAAGTCCGTGCCAGACTTCCTCCTCTTAGCAGACTAATCAGGCCTCTTATCATTTTAATGCCTTTAAATGTTGACGCAAAGATATTCCATATCATGACTCAGTCATGAATCCAAAGAAGGCAAGGACTTCGAAAGGCAGCTCTGAAACATCTAGGCAAGACCCTGAAGTGTTTACATAGCATTGAATACTAAAGTTAGGGTGGTTCCTGCCATTGTATGTCTCCATTTCTAAGTATGGCTGTGAAAATTGGAGATGGAGGAAGTGGATATCAGAAGAAAATCAACTCATTTGAGAAGTTGGCCTTGGAGAAGAGTTCTGTGATTATCCTGGACTGCGAAAGACATCTTAGAGGAAATGAATGGACTAAAGATATCAATATATAATAAGCATGAGCAAACTTCATCCCTCCAGATGTTTTGGACTTCAACTCCCACAATTCCTAACAGCCTACCGGCTGTTAGGAATTGTGGGAGTTGAAGTCCAAAACACCTGGAGGGACGAAGTTTGCCCAGGCCTGTTCGATGATATCTATCTATTCATCTGTCTGCCATGTGTTCCACTAGAGCCCTGAACCCTCTTTTCACCACAAACCAGATCATCCAATGTAAGAGTTTATTAAAAGCAGAGTATAATAAAAGCTGGATATATGAAAAGCAGGCAAATATAAAAAAGGAATCAAAGTTGAAAAGGTTATGTCCATAAAAGCCAAAAAGTCCCAAAACTCCTTCAGAGAAAGTCTCTAACATAATTCCAGTGAAATATCCAAAAACAAGGTACATAGATCCAAGACAGGCAAAACTATGCCTCACAAGATCAGATTGCTGGAACAGCTTGACACTGAATTTCACAGCCTTGACACAGAGAGCTCTGTATGCAGCGAATTGTATCAACATGATACTTTTAAAAGCCAAAAATATCTACCTCACAACCTCTGAGGATGCCTGCCATAGATGTAGGCGAAATGTCAGGAGAGAATACTGTCAGCGTGGAGGTCAGGGTGCGTGCTGGGTGGGTTTCTTCAAAACACCATCAATCATCTGCTCCGGCACCCTGATGAATTGGTTGAAATCGTCTGCCACACCAATTCCTCTGTTCAATGTCAGACTCAAACACATCAGTAGTCTGAAGTCCAAACATTTATTTCAATATCTATAAACGTATTTACAAAGCATAGCAAAAGCCATTGCTCTGAGCTGGCATTCTCCTTTGCCTCTTCGCTCGGCAAGCACCAGCTCAACACACTCACAGAGATGAGAAGCACATTCCTCAGTTCGAAGGAAGTTGCCGACTTCCAAGGCCGGAAATCATGCCTGATAGGTCATAGCAGGCTGTCAGTCAAAACTAGCCTGCTGTTAACTGTTTCATTGCTGAAACACACACTCTTGCAAAACAGCAGAAACACTTGATTTACATTTCATACACATACAACCATAATCCAACAAATACTTCTGGAACATGGCCATACAACCCGGAAAACACACAACAAAGCCAAAAATCCCTCCCATGAGATCATGTCTTTTGCACCTGCTCTCCTTATCTCTGATCCACTTGGAGAAGTGAGTCCTTAATTGCTGGTCTTGTTTTAACGCTAATCGAGAGACATTTGTCTGCAATTCTGGCAGGTTCCCATGGGAGAACAACCTTCACCATTCTCCTGGGAACAGCCAGGAGATTCCAAAACATTTCTCTCTGGGCCCGCTGAATCTCTCCCATCATCCCCTACTTCATCTTCTGAACACTCAGAATCTGACCAGTCCACCACACCATGTTTCTCTCTCATATCTATGGCTGGATGGCCATCTGCCAGCAGATTTGGGTTGTGCCTTTCTTAATAATAATAATAATAATGATGATGATGATGATGATGATGATACAGTAGAGTCTCACTTATCCAAGCTAAACAGGCCGGCAGAAGCTTGGATAAGCGAATATCTTGGATTATAAGGGGGAATTAAGGAAAAGCCTATTAAACATCAAATTAGGTTATGATTTTACAAATTAAGCACCAAAACTTCATGTTATACAACAAATTTGACAGAAAAAGTAGTTCAATACGCAGTAATGTTATGTTGTAATTACTGTATTTACGAATTTAGCACCAAAATATCACGATATATTGAAAACATTGACTACAATCCAGAGGCTTGGATAAGCGAGGCTTGGATAAGTGAGATTCTACTGTACTTTATTTTTCTATCCCGCCACCATCTCCCCGAAGGGACTTGGGGTGGCTAACATGGGGCCAAGCCCAAAACAAAAACAAATACAACAGTTAAAACCAATATAAGTAGCAAACAATATCAACATAACATTCAGTTATAATAAAAAATTAAAAACACAAAATACAAGGTAATAAAAAGGTGAAGAAAGGGTAATAAAAAACGAACATCACCATCAATGGATAAAATGAGGGCAGTCAGGTCAAAAAGTGCATAATTTCAAGACTTGTTAATAAAGTGCCTGGGCAAGTGTTAAAACATTTCCTGAGATAATTTGGGTTGGGATAGGTAAGAGGGAAAATAAAGTGCGAGAAAACAGTGTGTCAATGAGAGGGGTCTAATATGTCACTGATTGTTCGAAAGCACATTAGAAAAGCTATTTTTTAAGCTGTTTAATAAAGGCAGACAGGGTTGGGGCCAGTCTAATCTCCCTAGGAGGGGAATTCCAGAGCCGAGGGGCCACCACCGAGAAGGTCCTGTCCCTTGTTCCAACAATTTATTACAATAATATAGAAATCATAAAACCTAAATTTAGTATCAATACATCAATATGAAAACAGATACAAAAGGAGTTGTTAAACAATCAAATAAATAACTGTTACATTATGAACAATATTTTTCTCTTGTAGGATGAATTTACTCCTCTTCTCTTAAACAATAAATGTTCTTAAGTTCTTTGATTTTTCCACATACACAAATTGAGTCCTCTTCTTATATATAATGATTGTTCTTGTTTCTTTGTATAGATAGTAGACTGCAAAACCGCAACCGGTTTCAACTCAAAAGAGTCTTCCTCAGCTGGATTGTAGTCCTTTTTTTCAGTTGTTTTTGAGTTTTTTTAAATGTGGATCAGAAAGATCTAAGTTTTTTTAAACATGCATACTCTGCAGACAGTTTGATTCCAATGCGAGTATGCATACTGAGGAAGACTCTTTTGAGTTGAAACCGGTTGTGGTTTTGCAGTCTACTATCTATACAAAGAAACAAGAACAATCATCTATATATATAAAAGAGTGATGGCATCAGGGCAGTGGACAAAACAACAAAACTACAGGACCCCCAACCTCGAAATTTGACAACACAACCCATCATTCACGGCTCTAGGTTGATACAATAAAAAGAAAAGAAAAATAAAGTCCTAATTACAGGGAGAAGGAATAATAGTTTTTATCCAATTGCTGCCAGTTTGAAGGCTAAGCTCCACCCACTTGGTCTCCTAGCAACCTACTCAGCCCAGGGGACAGGCACAGTTAGGCCTCACTTAGGCCTCTTCCACAGATTATCAGATTTTAACTGGATTATATGGCAGTGTAGACTCAAGGCCCTTCCAAACAGCTATATAACCCATTTAGAATCTCATATTATCTGCGTTGAAGTGGATTATCTTGACTCCACACTGCCATATAATCCACTTCAGTGTGCATACTAAACATAAAGACAACCATACAACAGACATTCAATACCACCACTACCTCAACAATTTCTCACCAACACCACCAGACAACGCCACAGCAACGCATGGCCGGGCACAGCTAGTTATATATAAGAAGAGGACTCAATTTGTGTATGTGGAAAAATCAAAGAACTTAAGAACATTTATTGTTTAAGAGAAGAGGAGTAAATTCATCCTACAAGAGAAAAATATTGTTTCTACTCTGAATGTAACAGTTCTTTATTTGATTGTTTAACAACTCCTTTTGTATCTGTTTTCATATTGATGTATTGATACTAAATTTAGGTTTTATGATTTTTGTATTATTGTAATAAGTGGATACTTGTCTTTGTAGTTCCAGGGAACCCATTTTCTTCCTTGTTCCAACAAGCCAGGCCTGTGATAGTGGTGGGAACGAGAGGAGAGCCTCCTTAGAAGGTCGAAGAGATCGTGCAGGCTCATAAGGGGGAAAGGTGGTCTCGAAGTTAGGTGGCTCCCGAACCGTTCAGGGCTTTGCCTGCACCTTGAATTGGGACTGGAAACTGAATGGCAGCCAATGGAGCTCCTTAAGCAGGGGAGTTTCTTTGCAGCAGAAGGAGACTTGCAGTAATGCTGATGGCAACACATTGGATCTCTTCCAACTCTGTGATTCTATGATCCCTTGGAGGTCTCTTGTGTTATTTCCCCCCTTTCTTCTCTCTTTCCCCGCAGTTAACCCACGGAGTCATGAACAAGGAGCTGAAATACTGCAAGACCCCCGAGGACCTGGAGTGCAACGAGAACGTGAAGCACAAGACGAAGGAGTACATCAAGAAGTACATGCAGAAGTTTGGGGCCGTTTACAAGCCCAAAGAAGACACCGATTTGGAGTAGTCTTTGCGGGAAGGAGGAGGAGAAAGAGTCTTTGAGGGCTTTGGTTTTGTGCCTGGGAGTTTTTGGTTTTGTCCCTGCCCCTCTCTCCCTGCCCGGTTTTTCAAAAGGTTGGGCAGAAACAGGCAAGGGCTTTGAAAAGTAACTTCCCAACTGACATAGACATGGCTGCAACTCATCGACATCACACTTTGGCCCCTGTTTGCAAGAAAGAAAGAAAAAAAACCCAAACTCCCCAATCTTGGCGGTGCTGTTTTAGTGCAACAATTTGCAAGCTGGGTTCGTCCTTTACTCGAGATCTGTATGATATTTTAACGTCTATGTGAATATATTGAGAGTTTTTTCCCCTCTTTTTCTGTTTGTTTTTTTCCTTCCTTCCTCTCCTTTTAAGCCCAACATGTGTTGATATCATGGGAACACTTTGTAAGAATAGTTCTGAAGGTTTGGTTTTTATTTTATTTTTTTCCCATCTCCCTTGATTCCTTTTGTTTCATCCTTTTGTTTCGTTTATTTTTATTTTTCCGGTTTTCCTCGTTCTTTGCAAGGTTTTACTCTGTTATCATGTAAATATTTGCTAAAACCGGCTGCCTCAGGGTTTCTGGCAGGCCGCAGTGCTATATTGATAAAGATTGATTTTACTGCTTCAAAATCATTTTACTTTATCCAATTTTTACTGAAGTTTTTATGTAAAAGGAAAAAAAACATTAAAAATTAAATAAAACGGCAACGAAATAACAAAAGAAACGGGCGCTTGGGTTTTTTGCCCTTGGGGTTTGGAACCGGTGGGTCCCGTTTTCTGCAGAGGTTGCAACTCTCTAATTAATAATAGGAAAGAAGAAGAGGATTAATGAGCAATGTCTGACCAGACACAGCGTTTTTGTCAATCCAGAAATGTTGGGTTTCTTGTTTCACAGTTAAGCACTCAAAGAACCACAGCAACAGGTAAGCTACCTGTCTTTCTATGGCTTGTTGTTCATCTTTGATCATTTTTATTCAGAATTTTTACAAATAGAATAAAAAAGGGGAAAAAAACCCTCCGAATTGAAAAGGAAAACATGAAATAAGACATTAGGGTAAAAATACAAAGCCCAGTCTAAAGGAATAAAAAAAAGAAAAGAAAAAGAATAAAGGGTAGTTTTTGGTCTTCCATTCTTTGCTCATTGCGTTTTCCCTTCAAGTACGTATCACCTTTTCTTACATTTCTAGTCTTTCCTTATTTTCTGTCCTCGGGGAATCCTTTTTACTATATTAAGTCCTTTGCCGTCTTTCAATATTCTTCGTATGTCTTCCAATCTGTTCTCCTTAGTGGTTTACCATTACTTTCCTTCAAAAGGAAAGTTAATCTGTCCATATCATGGATTTCATCAAGTTTGTCTAGCCATTGTTCTTTCATAGGGATTCCTTGCATTTTCCAACATCTTGCAAAGGTATTTCTTACCGCAGTAGCTATGTAAGTAAATAAGATGTCTTCATTCTGGTTAAAGTCCACCGCTCCATCCATTAATCCTAAAAGGTAATATTCCGCTTTCATAGGGAATGTTTTCTTCATTATTTTCTGCATTATTTCGTGAATTCTTTTCCAATATCTTGTTGTTTCTGTGCAAGTCCACCATGCATGATAAAATGTTCCCTCATGCTTTCTACACTTCCAACAATTTTTCTGTCTATGGCTTGTTGTTGTTGTTGTTGTTGTTGTTGTCGTCGTTACTGTTACTTGGACCCCGCTTTGTGTCTCACTCAAAGTGGACCAAACAGAGCTGAGAAGAGAATCACTTTGGTCTTCATATTTTTACACTTTATCCGTGAGACACCTTTTCACCCAGCATCACATCAGAGTCCAGTAGTACTATCCACAGTAGTTTATTAAGAAAAGCATGTGTTAAGCGAAAAAAGGTTTTTTTCCCCAAAAGAGTAGTAGGAAAGGAGCTATAATATAGCAATAGTCCATATGCAAAAGAACAGTATTCCAAAAATGGCAAGGTACATGAAGCCAAGGAAGTCAAGATCACAGGTATAAATCCATAAGTATGAAAGCATAACTTTTCCCATGGCAAAATTCTTTCAGGAATATAAGCAAACAAGAAATTAGAATCATGAGCTTGAGAGCTGGAACTGGAACCTGAACCTTTTGGCAACCTGCTGTGAGAGACATCAAGTAAACATCACTTAATTTAAGCCCAAGCCTGACCAAGAAGCCATGAGATCATGCCTCACACCTGGATTTCAAGGAGCCTTTTATATATATATAAAAGGTATATATAGATATTTTATTTATATATATATATATATATATATATATATATATATATATATATATATATAAAAAATATCTTACCAGATATTTATTAAAGTGAAACAATCAGTTTATACAGTCATATACTCCCAAGAGCAGCATCATTATATGATATAGCCATACATAATCTAGGCACGGTCTTATAAACATCCCATGGTTTAGAAGTATATCATATAATCAAGGTCTATCTGTCTTACTGTTTAACAAATGTCGTTTTTACCTAGCCTATCATCTAATGCGGATGATCTAATCATTATAAAGTACGGTAAACAGTCTATAAAATATTTTTTATTAATGCTTTTCCAACATATTACTAAATATAGACCTAAACATAAAATAAGATAAAAGGTAAAACTAAAGACGAGAGAGAAAAAGAAAAGGCGAGAGGAAAGAAGAAAAAAAGGGAAGGTCAACAAACATCCAACAAGTGCTCAAGGAGTCTTTCTGAACGCCTAACTTATCCTTCACTCCTTCCCTGTGAATACCTAATCTGATATCTCAGGAAAACTCCATCAACTGAAGGCCGATTCTCAAGAGAAATTGATTTTTCTCCTGCTAAGGAACGAACATTGGAATCCAAAACATCCTCTGTCTCATCTTCAACTGTCTTCACTTCTCTCTGATCTAAGGCCTGCAATTCACCCCGATCACACACAGACTCATCAGTAGGAAACGCATCATCCATGTTGTGTTCTGAGAAATCCCCAGCATCTTGCTGAGCTCCAACAGAGAGTCTTAGAATCATAGAATCATAGAATAGTAGAGTTGGAAGAGACCACATGGGCCATCTAGTCCAACCCCCTGCTAAGAAGCAGGAAATCGCATTCAAAGCACCCCCGACAGATGGCCATCCAGCCTCTGCTTAAAAGCTTCCAAAGAAGGAGCCTCCACCACAGCCCCGGGGAGAGAGTTCCACTGTCGAACAGCCCTTCTCACAGTGAGGAAGTTCTTCCTGATGTTCAGGTGGAATCTCCTTTCCTGTAGTTTGAAGCCATTGTTCCCTTGCGTCCTAGTCTGCAGGGCAGCAGAAAGGAAGCTCCCTCCCTCCTCCCTGTGACTTCCCTTCACGTATTTGTACATGGCTATCATGTCTCCTCTCAGCCTTCTCTTCTGCAGGCTAAACATGCCCAGCTCTTTCAGCCGCTCCTCATAGGGATTCTTGTTCTCCAGACCCTTCATCATTTTAGTCGCCCTCCTCTGGACGCTTTCCAGCTTGTCAACATCTCCCTTCAACTGTGGTGCCCAAAATTGGACACAGTGTGATTCCAGGTAAAGTGGTCTGACCAAGGCAGAATAGAAGAAGGGGGAGCAGGACTTCCCTGGATCTAGATGCTATTCCCCTATTGATGCAGGACAGAATCACGTTGGCTTTTTTAGCAGCCGCATCACATTCCTGGCTCATGTTCCCCTTCCTCCCCACGAGGACTCCAAGGTCTTTTTCGCACACACTGCTGTCAAGCCAGGCATCGTCCCCCATTCTGTATCTTTGATTTCCATTTTTTCTGCCGAAGTGAAGTATCTTGCATTTGTCCCTGTTGAACTTCATTTTGTGAGTTTCGGCCCATCTCTCTAGTCTGTCAAGATCGTTTTGAATTCTGCTCCTGTCTTCTGGAGTGTTAGCTATCCTTCCCAGTTTTGTCTCATCTGCAAACTTGATGATCGTGCCTTCTAACTCTTCGTCTAAGTCGTTAATAAAGATGTTGAACAGAACCGGGCCCAGGACGGAGCCCTGCTGATGGCACTCCACTTGTCACTTCTTTCCATGATGAAGACGACGCATGGGTGAGAATCACCCTTTGGGTTCGTTCGCTTAGCCAATTACAGATCCACCTAACCGTAGTTTTGTCTAGCCCACATTTTACTAGTTAGCGCAAAGCTTAAACTGGCTCTGCACTTGCGTTTTATAATACTTACATCTTATCTATATATATAAAAGGGTAATGAAATTTCGTCCTAGGACAAAGCAACAAAACTACACATCCCAGAAACACTAAACTTGGCAGCACAACCCCTCATCCAAGCCTCTACGTCCATACAACAAAAAGAAAAGAAAAATAAAGTCCTAATTAGAGGGAGAGGAAGAATTGTTTTTATCCAATTGCTGCCAGTTAAAAGGCTAAGCTCTGCCCACTTGGTCTCCTAGCAACCCACTCAGCCCAGGGGACAGACAGTTAGGCTTCACTTAGGCCTCTTCCCCACTGCCTATAAAATACAGATTATCAGATTTGATCTGGGTTATATGGCAGTGTAGACTCAAGGTCCTTCCACAAAGCTATATAACCCATTTATAATCTTATATTATCTGCTTTAACTGGATTATCTTGACTCCACACTACCATATAATCCACTTCAGTGTGCAGTCGGACACAACTGGACTTAATGTCAGGGGAAAACCTTTACCCTTGACCTTAACTACCACCAATTCCTCAATACTTTATTTCCCATACCACCAGACTTTGCCACAGCAACACGTGGCCGGGCACAGCTAGTATTTTATAATATTTGTGTGTATGTGCATGCACATAGTAGTATAGCAGTAGTATAAGCACAAATATGGTACTGTAGAATATGAGGACACATCGCAAATGACTTTACAGGATGCAGTACTGTCTGCAAGACCAAGACCTTGCCGAGTCAATAGAGAGAAAAGCATTATATTATTATTCTCATTATTATTACCTCACTTTCTCAGCCTCAGAGGGAGCAGATATTGCCTTGAAAACCCCATGATAATAATAATAATAATAACAAAAACTTGTGATTTTGTGATACGAAATCCAGCATACAGAGGCGGTCCAACCATAAGGCGAACTAGGGTGGGAGAAAGAACTTTTCTTTGAAGCAGGTGTGAATGTTGTAATTAATCACCTTGATTGGCATTTAATGGCCCTGTGGCTTCAAGGCCTGGCTTCTTCTTGCCTGGGAGAATCTTTTTTTAGGAGGTGTTAGCTGTCCCTGATTGTTTACTGTCTGGATTTCTTCTGTTTTCAGAGTGTTGTTCTTTATTTATTGTCCTGATTTTAGAGGGTTTTTTTTAATACTGAGGGCTATCTGGGTTATCTAAGTCCACACTGTCCTATATCCCTGTTCAATATTTAGTGCTAAATTTGCAAATATACCGTTTCCCCAAAAATAAGACATCCCCGAAAAATAAGACCTAGTAGAAGTTTTGCTGAATTGCTAAATATAAGGCCTCCCCCGAAAGTAAGACCTAGCAAAGTTTGTGTTTGGAAGCATGCCCAGCGCCTGCCAAACAAACACCAGAGCACGCAGGATTGGTAAATGTACATACCAGTTGTACATGGAAATAATGGTAGTAACAAGAAATTCTTGATTCGATTCACAGTTTGTCTGGTTATGCTGGTTTGTGATGACAACTACTGTACAGAATATAATAAGTGTTCATTTTTTTGTTCAACAATAAATGTGAATTCTTCTTCATGGAAAAATAAGACATCCCCTGAAAATAAGACCTAGCACATCTTTGGGAGCAAAAATTAATATAAGACACTGTCTTATTTTCGGGGAAACACGGTAGTAATTCCTACATAACATTGCCATGTATTGAACTGCTTTTTCTATTGTTTTGTTGTAAAACATTTTTTTTTTATTAATGAAAGTGAAAAACGAAAAATAGAGTAACATGTATCCATATACAACCGCAGAAGAAAAAGGAAGAAAAAAAAAAGAAAAAAAAGAAAAAGAAAAAAAGGAAGAAAATACAGACAGGTATAACAATTTGCACTGTAATGTCGCTAAACTAATGGATGATCACAGATTTGCTATACCATTGTTGTACCTTAACTTATCCTTGTCCCCCTTGCCCCTCACCCGTGAACCCGACCCCCTAGACCTCCGATACCCCTCAGTAAGTATCACGTAACTAACCGTCAACTACCCCTGTATCTTCTTTCGCTAAATCCCCTTTATGGCTGTCGTCAAATCTACCTTTGTCTTCTTTTCCAAATACCCAAGTGCCAGCCTCCATTTATTTGCAAACTCCTCATTATTTCCTCCTCTGTTGCTATTTGTCAGCTTGGCCATTTGGATATAACCCCCCAGTTTGTCTCTCCAGTCTTTAATACTTAGCTCTTCTTCCCCCTTCCATGTTTTTGCGATTATCAGTCTTGCCGCAACAAAACAATATTGGCAAATTTCTTCATCTCCTGCGCTAATACGCCTTCTAAATAAACCTAATAAGCATGTCTCGGGGTTCTTCTTGACCTTATTGGTAATCATATTATTTGTTTCTTTCACCACTTTTATCCAGAATTCTTGAACTATATTACAGGTCCACCATATGTGGAAAAATGTTCCTTTTACTTTCTTGCATCTCCAACAGGCCCCTCTTTCTGTTTTCTCTATTTTCGCCAGAAGTTCTGGAGTTATGTATGTTCTATAGAACATTTTAAACATATTCTCTCTAATTGAGCCGGCCAGAGAGAATTTAAACCCCTTTTTCCAGAGATATTCCCATTCTTCCAGGTCTATGTTTCTACCAAAGTCTCTGGCCCAAGAGATCATAACGGTTTTTATTTGGTTGTCTGCAAGGTTGTAGTCTAGAATAAATTTATAAAGCCTTGAGATTAAGCCTTTGTTGCCTCTGTCAAAGATACATTCTAACTCGGATTTTTTGGATGCAAATCCCACCGCCGCATCCTTTCTAAATCTATCATGCAGTTGGTAAAAACTGAACCAGTCTTTTAACCCTAATTCTTCTCTTCTTTTGTTGTAAAACATGATGTTTTGGTGCTTAATTTGTAAAATCATAACCTAATTTGATGTTTAATAGGCTTTTCCTTAATCCTTCCTTATTATCCAACATTTTCGCTTATCCAACACTTTTATTTTTCAGTAATTAGTTTGGGGGGGGAGGGGGCGCGCCAAAATTCTTTTCGCCTACACTTGAAAAATACCTAGGGCCGGCTCTGCCAGCATATATATCTCGTTTGCTGTGTCATACTATGTCTTTGTGTCAATAATAATAATAATAATAATACTTTTCTTTCTTGCCCGCCTCTCCTCGTGGCTCAGGGCGAATTATACAGCATTACTAAAATATAAACAAGCACGTAATCATTTTAAAACACTCTGTAAAGTACACACACATATTAAAACGTACCTCTTTAAAATACGTATCAAAATACACAAAACAAAAACAAGGGATACAATGGAGTTTTAAACAAAAAAAAGAGTTAAAAAGTAGGAAATTACTTGAGGAAAAAAAAACACAACAATGCTGTCACTCCCTGGTGAATGGAAAGGAGGGGAGGGGAATGTCATTCTGCCTAAATCATGTCAAGTTTTTTAAAATTTTCTGTACTTTTGTGATGTAGTTTTCCTGCCTGCAATATGAAATCCGGACAGCAGGTGGCACTGTTGGGCCGCACTGTTTAAGGTTATTAATCTAGCAGAAGTAGAGACCAAGGCTCCTTCTACACTGCCATATAATCCGGATTATCCACATTATCTGCTTTGAACTGGATCATACGAGTCCACACTGCCATATAATCCAGTTCAAAGCAGTAAATATGGATTTTATATGGTAGTGTAGAAAGGAACTGACTGTCCCCTATTTGAAATGCATGATATATTAACAATCATTTAGGCTTATGTGTTGTGCCTCCCCGCTCCGGGGTTCTATTCTAGAATTAAGCATCTTAATGCTGAAATTCCACCTTATTGTAGTATAAATAATACATTTAATTAAACATTAATGTATTAAATAATACATTTAATTAAATTTAAAACTTGCACATGAAGCAGACATGTGTATAAGTGCATATACTGTAGTAGACTTGAGCATATGTCAATTTATACATGAGTGCTTATGGCAGATTGGTAACCAAAGTCAACTTATACATGAGTACTTATGGCAGATTGGTAACCAAAGTCAACTTATACATGAGTACTTATGGCAGATTGGTAGCCAAAGTCATCTTATACATGGGCGCCTGTGGCAGACATACAAAATGTCAGTGTATACATGAGTACTTACGGCTCATTTAAACATAAAGTCGACTTATACATGAGTACTTATGCCAGATTTGTAGCTAAAGTCAACTTATAATGTGAGCATATACATGAGTACACATGGTACATTTATACATAAAGTCAACTTATACAGGAGTCCTTATGGCAGATGGGTAACTGAAGTCAGCTTATACATGGGTGCCTATGGGACACATATACAGAAAGTCGGCATGTAAATGAGTACATGTAGTACATGTATACATAAAGTTGACTTATACATGAGTACTTATGGTAAAATGGTAACTAAAGTCAGCTTATACATGGGTGCCTATGGCAGACATACATAATGTCAGCGTATACATTACATTCATACATAAAATCAACTTACACAGGAGTCCTTATGGCAGATTTGTAACTAAAGTCAGTTTATACATGAGTGCTTGTGGCAGACATATACAGAAAGTCAGCGTATACATGAGTACATATGGTAGTCGATTTATACAGGAGTCCTATGGCAGATTGATAACTAAAGTCAGCTTATACACGAGTGCCCACATTAGGCGTGAAATCATTTTTTAAAATTATATAATAAAGCTTTTACGTCAAGTCGGTTTGAGTTCCCTTTGGGGAGATAAAGCAGGGTATAAATATAATAATAATAATAATAATAATAATAATAATAATAATAATAATAATAATAATAATATGTAAAGCAAAGTGAAGAACCTGCTTTGGTTGAAGTCAAAAATCAGAAACTCCTCAAAGCACAGCAGACAAAAAACCAGTACAAGAAAGCCGCACTACAAAGTAGAGCTGACAGCTGGCACAACAAAACATGGCATGGAAAGTTCCTTGACAAAATTGAAGGAAAAGCTGATAAGGAGAAGACCTGGCTGTGGCTCACGAATGGGACCCTGAAGAAGGAGACAGAAGGCCTGATCCTTGCAGCCCAGGAGTAAGCCATCAGGACAAAGGCCATTAATAATAATAATAATAATAATAATAATAATAATAATAATAATAATAATAGAAGACCTGGCTCTGGCTCACGAATGGGACCCTGAAGAAGGAGACAGAAGGCCTGATCCTTGCAGCCCAGGAGCAAGACATCAGGACAAAGGCCATTAATAATAATAATAATAATAATAATAATAATAATAATAATAATAGAAGACCTGGCTCTGGCTCACGAATGGGACCCTGAAGAAGGAGACAGAAGGCCTGATCCTTGCAGCCCAGGAGCAAGACATCAGGACAAAGGCAATCAAGGCCAAGATCGAAAAATCAGCTGATGACCCAAAATGCAGATTGTGCAAGGAAACCGATGAAACCATGGATCATATCCTCAGCTGCTGTAAGAAAATCGCACAGACAGACTACAAACAGAGGCACAACTATGTGGCCCAAATGATCCATTGGAACTTATGCCTCAAGTACCACCTCCCAGCAGCAAAGAACTGGTGGGATCATAAACCTGCAAAAGTATTGGAGAATGAACATGCAAAGATACTGTGGGACTTCCGAATCCAGACTGACAAAGTTCTGGAACACAACACACCAGACATCACAGTTGTGGAAAAGAAAAAGGTTTGGATCATTGATGTTGCCATCCCAGGTGACAGTCGCATTGACGAAAAACAACAGGAAAAACTCAGCCGCTATCAGGACCTCAAGATCGAACTGCAAAGACTCTGGCAGAAACCAGTGCAGGTGGTCCCGGTGGTGATGGGCACACTGGGTGCTGTGCCAAAAGATCTCAGCCAGCATTTGGAAACAATAGACATTGACAAAATCATCATCTGCCAACTGCAAAAGGCCACCCTACTGGGATCTGCACGCATCATCCGAAAATACATCACACAGTCCTAGACACTTGGGAAGTGTTCGACCTGTGATTTTGTGATACGAAATCCAGCATATCTATCTTGTTTGCTGCGTCATACAATAAAATAAAATAACAATAATAATAATAATAATAATAATAATAATACATCACACAGTCCTAGACACTTGGGAAGTGTTCGACTTGTGATTTTGTGATACGAAATCCAGCATATCTATCTTGTTTGCTGCGTCATACAATAAAATAAAATAACAATAATAATAATAATAATAATAATAATACATCACACAGTCCTAGACACTTGGGAAGTGTTCGACTTGTGATTTTGTGATACGAAATCCAGCATATCTATCTTGTTTGCTGCGTCATACAATAAAATAAAATAACAATAATAATAATAATAATAATAATAATACATCACACAGTCCTAGACACTTGGGAAGTGTTCGACCTGTGATTTTGTGATACGAAATCCAGCATATCTATCTTGTTTGCTGCGTCATACAATAAAATAAAATAACAATAACAATAATAATAATAATAATAATACATCACACAGTCCTAGACACTTGGGAAGTGTTCGACCTGTGATTTTGTGATACGAAATCCAGCATATCTATCTTGTTTGCTGCGTCATACAATAAAATAAAATAACAATAATAATAATAATAATAATAATAATACATCACACAGTCCTAGACACTTGGGAAGTGTTCGACTTGTGATTTTGTGATACGAAATCCAGCATATCTATCTTGTTTGCTGCGTCATACAATAAAATAAAATAACAATAATAATAATAATAATAATAATAATAATACATCACACAGTCCTAGACACTTGGGAAGTGTTCGACTTGTGATTCTGTGATACGAATTCCAGCATATCTATCTTGTTTGCTGCGTCATACAATAAAATAAAATAACAATAATAATAATAATAATAATAATAATAATAATAATAATACATCACACAGTCCTAGACACTTGGGAAGTGTTCGACTTGTGATTCTGTGATACGAATTCCAGCATATCTATCTTGTTTGCTGCGTCATACAATAAAATAAAATAACAATAATAATAATAATAATAATAATAATAATAATAATAATAATAATACATCACACAGTCCTAGACACTTGGGAAGTGTTCGACTTGTGATTCTGTGATACGAATTCCAGCATATCTATCTTGTTTGCTGCGTCATACAATAAAATAAAATAACAATAATAATAATAATAATAATAATAATACATCACACAGTCCTAGACACTTGGGAAGTGTTCGACTTGTGATTCTGTGATACGAATTCCAGCATATCTATCTTGTTTGCTGCGTCATACAATAAAATAAAATAACAATAACAATAATAATAATAATAATAATACATCACACAGTCCTAGACACTTGGGAAGTGTTCGACTTGTGATTTTGTGATACGAAATCCAGCATATCTATCTTGTTTGCTGTGTCATACAATAATAATAATAATAATAATAATAATAATAATAATAATAATAATAATAATAATACATCACACAGTCCTAGAGACTTGGGAAGTGTTCGACTTGTGATTTTGTGATACGAAATCCAGCATATCTATCTTGTTTGCTGCGTCATACAATAAAATAAAATAACAATAATAATAATAATAATAATAATAATACATCACACAGTCCTAGACACTTGGGAAGTGTTCGACTTGTGATTCTGTGATACGAATTCCAGCATATCTATCTTGTTTGCTGCGTCATACAATAAAATAAAATAACAATAACAATAATAATAATAATAATAATACATCACACAGTCCTAGACACTTGGGAAGTGTTCGACCTGTGATTTTGTGATACGAAATCCAGCATATCTATCTTGTTTGCTGCGTCATACAATAAAATAAAATAACAATAATAATAATAATAATAATAATAATACATCACACAGTCCTAGACACTTGGGAAGTGTTCGACTTGTGATTCTGTGATACGAATTCCAGCATATCTATCTTGTTTGCTGCGTCATACAATAAAATAAAATAACAATAACAATAATAATAATAATAATAATACATCACACAGTCCTAGACACTTGGGAAGTGTTCGACTTGTGATTTTGTGATACGAAATCCAGCATATCTATCTTGTTTGCTGTGTCATACAATAATAATAATAATAATAATAATAATAATAATAATAATAATAATAATAATAATAATACATCACACAGTCCTAGAGACTTGGGAAGTGTTCGACTTGTGATTTTGTGATACGAAATCCAGCATATCTATCTTGTTTGCTGCGTCATACAATAAAATAAAATAACAATAACAATAACAATAATAATAATAATAATAATACATCACACAGTCCTAGAGACTTGGGAAGTGTTCGACTTGTGATTTTGTGATACGAAATCCAGCATATCTATCTTGTTTGCTGCGTCATACAATAATATAATAATAATAATTAAATGGTAAACTAAAGCTTTTATGTCAAGTCGTTTTGAGTCCCCTTTGGGGAGATAAAGCAGGGTATAAATAAATACTGTAATAATATGAATTTAATGTGCTTGGCCTTTTGCATTAGGGAATATCCTACTTTGCTGGTCGCGTAATTGATTTCGATGTGCTTGTTCCTTCCTCTGGGAAAGCGAGAGAGCGAGAGAGAGAAGAGGCTGTTTCCTTGCTGGCCTTGATCTCCATCCTCGTCTTCCTTGGACTGACGTTGTTCTTCTCTGCTGCCCCGGATCCGGTTCCCAAGCCTGTCTCCCATTAGCAACAGATGTCTTCCCAGCTGCTCCACTCCGTGCCTTTGATCGTAGTAACAGCAGCAACGCTTTGGAAGCAAAACCATGCCCAGAATACACACTCCTCTCTTCCCCGTCTACATCCCCAAGAGGGCATCTAGATGAGCATCTCCAAGATCAGGCATGGTAGAATAGAATAGAATAGTAGAGTTGGAAGAGACCACATGGGCCATCCAGTCCAACCCCCTGCTAAGAAGCAGGAAATCGCATTCAAAGCACCCCCGACAGATGGCCATCCAGCCTCTGCTTAAAAGCCTCCAAAGAAGGAGCCTCCACCACGGCCCCGGGGAGAGAGTTCCACTGTCGAACAGCCCTTCTCACAGTGAGGAAGTTCTTCCTGATGTTCAGGTGGAATCTCCTTTCCTGTAGTTTGAAGCCATTGTTCCGTGTCCTAGTCTGCAGGGCAGCAGAAAATAAGCTCCCTCCCTCCTCTCTATGACTTCCTATCACATATTTGTATATGGCTATCATGTCTCCTCTCAGCCTTCTCTTCTGCAGGCTAAACATGCCCAGTTCTTTAAGCCGCTCCTCATAGGGCTTGTTCTCCAGACCCTTCATCATTTTAGTCGCCCTCCTCTGGACGCTTTCCAGCTTGTCATCATCTCCCTTCAACTGCGGTGCCCAAAATTGGACCCAGTGTGATTCCAGGTGTGGTCTGACCAAAGCAGAATAGAATAAGGGGGAGCAGGACTTCCCTGGATCTAGACGCTATTCCCCTATTGATGCAGGACAGAATCTCGTTGGCTTTTTTAGCAGCCGCATCACATTGTTGGCTCATGTTCCCCTTCCTCCCCACGAGGACTCCAAGGTCTTTTTCGCACACACTGCTGTCAAGCCAGGCGTCCCCCATTCTGTATCTTTGATTTCCATTTTTTCTGCCGAAGTGAAGTCTCTTGCATTTGTCCCTGTTGAACTTCATTTTGTTAGTTTTGGCCCATCTCTCTAGTCTGTCAAGATCGTTTTGAATTCTGCTTCTGGTCTACACCAGGAGTCCCCAAACTTTTTAAACAGGGGGCCAGTTCACGATCCTTTGGACCGTTGGAGGGCCGGACTATAGTTGGCCACCGAGCAATAATAATGAATGATTAATAATAATACAGTAGAGTCTCACTTATCCAACACTCGCTTATCCAACGTTCTGGATTATCCAACGCATTTTTGAGGTCAATGTTTTCAATACATCATGATATTTTGGTGCTAAATTCGTAAATACAGTAATTACAACATAACATGACTGCGTATTGAACTACTTTTTCTGTCAAATTGGTTGTACAACATGATGTTTTGGTGCTTAATTTGTAAAATCATAACCTAATTTGATGTTTAATAGGCTTTTCCTTAACCCCTCCTTGTTATCCAACATATTCGCTTATCCAACATTCTGTCGGCCCGTTTATGTTGGATAAGTGAGACTCTATTGTAATAATAATAGACCCTTGGGCCATTGAGTCCAATCCCCTTCTGCCTTTGTGCACTGAAAGAACAAGCAAAGCACCACTGACGGATGGATGGCCTCCCAGCCTCAATGTCAATAATAATAATAATAATAATAATAATAATAATAATAATAATAATAATAATAAATCACCATCTGCCAACTGCAAAAGGCCACCCTACTGGGATCTGCACACATCATCAGAAAATACATCACACAGTCCTAGACACTTGGGAAGTGTTCGACTTGTGGTTTTGCGAAACGAAATCCAGCATATCTATCTTGTTTGCTGTGCCATACAACGTCATTGTGTTGATAATAATAATAATAAAAAACTGCAAAAGGCCACCCTACTGGGATCTGCGCACATCATCAGAAAATACATCACACAGTCCTAGACACTTGGGAAGTGTTCAACTTGTGATTTTGTGAAACGAAATCCAGCGTATCTATCTTGTTTGCTGTGTCATACAATAAAATAATAATAATAATAATAATAATAATAATAATAGACCCTTGGGGCATTGAGTCCAACCCCCTTCTGCCTTTGTGCACCGAAAGAACAAGCAAAGCACCCCTGACAGATGGCCTCCCAGCCTCAATGTTAATAATAATAATAATAATAAAATAATAATAATAATAACAATAGACCCTTGGGCCATTGAGTCCAACCCCCTTCTGCCTTTGTGCACTGAAAGAACAAGCAAAGCACCCCTGACAGATGGCCTCCCAGCCTCAATGTTAATAATAATAATAATAAAATAATAATAATAATAACAATAGACCCTTGGGCCATTGAGTCCAACCCCCTTCTGCCTTTGTGCACCGAAAGAACAAGCAAAGCACCCCTGACAGATGGCCTCCCAGCCTCAATGTTAATAATAATAATAATAAAATAATAATAATAATAACAATAGACCCTTGGGCCATTGAGTCCAACCCCCTTCTGCCTTTGTGCACCGAAAGAACAAGCAAAGCACCCCTGACAGATGGCCTCCCAGCCTCAATGTTAATAATAATAATAATAAAATAATAATAATAATAACAATAGACCCTTGGGCCATTGAGTCCAACCCCCTTCTGCCTTTGTGCACTGAAAGAACAAGCAAAGCACCCCTGACAGATGGCCACCCAGCCTCAATGTTAATAATAATAATAATAAAATAATAATAATAATAACAATAGACCCTTGGGCCATTGAGTCCAACCCCCTTCTGCCTTTGTGCACCGAAAGAACAAGCAAAGCACCCCTGACAGATGGCCACCCAGCCTCAATGTTAATAATAATAATAATAATAATAATAATAATAATAATAATAATAATAATAGTAATAATAATAGACCCTTGGGCCATTGAGTCCAATCCCCTTCTGCCTTTGTGCACCAAAAGCACAAGCAAAGCACCCCTGACAGATGGCCTCCCAGCCTCAATGTTAATAATAATAATAATAAAATAATAATAATAATAACAATAGACCCTTGGGCCATTGAGTCCAATCCCCTTCTGCCTTTGTGCACCGAAAGAACAAGCAAAGCACCCCTGACAGATGGCCTCCCAGCCTCAATGTTAATAATAATAATAATAATAATAATAATAATAATAATAATAATGAAGAATGTTGGAAGAAACCCCTTGGGCCATTGACTCCAACCCCCTTCTGCCTCTGTGCACCAAAAGCACAAGCAAAGCACCCCTGACAGATGGCCTCCCATCCTCAATATTAATATTAATAATAAGGGTTGTAAGAGAAGAAGAGACCCCTTGGGTCATTTAGCCCAACCCCCTTGTGCTCTTGTGCTGTGGGGGCCGGATTAATGGCTTCGATGGGCCGCATCCGGCCCCCGGGCCTTAGTTTGGGGACCCCTGGTCTACACTGTAGAAGGAATTCAAGTTTGA
>NC_085846.1:116925083-116970083 GCF_035594765.1 Anolis carolinensis | reverse complement strand
TTCTAGATTAGTTGCATGGCTATGCATGAGGAGCAAATATCTACATACCATAGCCAGGGTTATGTACAAGTAGAAAATATTTACATACCATGGCCAGGGTTCTAGTTCAGCTACATGACTGTATGAGGCGCAAATATTCATACACAATAACCAGGGTTCTAGATTGGCTACATGGATATTTATGAGGAGCAAATAGTCATACAGAAAAGCCATGGTTCTAGATTTATTGCTTGGCTACGTAACTACATACCTTAGGCAGGATTCTATATTGGCTACATTCATATATACGAGGAGCAGATATTCATCTATGATAGCCATGGTTCTAGATCAGTTGCATGGTTACGTATCTACATACCATAGCCAGGGTTCTATATTGGCAATATAGATATGTATGAGGAGCAAATATTCATACATAACAGCCAGGGTTCTAGATCAGCTGCATGGCTATACATGAGGAGCAAATATCTACATACCATAGCCAGGGTTCTAGGTCAGCGGTGTGGCTATATATGAGGAATAAATATTCATAAACAGACAGGGTTCTAGATCAGCTGCATGGCTATACATGAGGAGCAAATATCTACATACCATAGCCAGGGTTCTAGGTCAGCTGTGTGGCTATATATGAGGAACAAATATTCATAAACAGACAGGGTTCTAGATCAGCTGCATGGCTATACATGAGGAGCAAATATCTACATACCATAGCCAGGGTTCTAGGTCAGCTGTGTGGCTATATATGAGGAACAAATATTCATAAACAGACAGGGTTCTAGATCAGCTGCATGGCTATACATGAGGAGCAAATATCTACATACCATAGCCAGGGTTCTAGGTCAGCTGTGTGGCTATATATGAGGAACAAATATTCATAAACAGACAGGGTTCTAGATCAGCTGCATGGCTATACATGAGGAGCAAATATCTACATACCATAGCCAGGGTTCTAGGTCAGCTGTGTGGCTATATATGAGGAACAAATATTCATAAACAGACAGGGTTCTAGATCAGCTGCATGGCTATGCATGAGGAGCAAATATCTACATACCATAGCCAGGGTTCTAGGTCAGCTGTGTGGCTATATATGAGGAACAAATATTCATAAACAGACAGGGTTCTAGATCAGCTGCATGGCTATGCATGAGGAGCAAATATCTACATACCATAGCCAGGGTTCTAGGTCAGCTGTGTGGCTATATATGAGGAACAAATATTCATAAACAGACAGGGTTCTAGATCAGCTACATGGCTATGCATGAGGAGCCAATATCTACATACCATAGCCAGGGTTCTAGGTCAGCTGTGTGGCTATATATGAGGAACAAATATTCATAAACAGACAGGGTTCTAGATCAGCTGCATGGCTATGCATGAGGAGCAAATATCTACATACCATAGCCAGGGTTCTAGGTCAGCTGTGTGGCTATATATGAGGAACAAATATTCATAAACAGACAGGGTTCTAGATCAGCTGCATGGCTATACATGAGGAGCAAATATCTACATACCATAGCCAGGGTTCTAGGTCAGCTGTGTGGCTATATATGAGGAACAAATATTCATAAACAGACAGGGTTCTAGATCAGCTGCATGGCTATGCATGAGGAGCAAATATCTACATACCATAGCCAGGGTTCTAGGTCAGCTGTGTGGCTATATATGAGGAACAAATATTCATAAACAGACAGGGTTCTAGATCAGCTACATGGCTATGCATGAGGAGCCAATATCTACATACCATAGCCAGGGTTCTAGGTCAGCTGTGTGGCTATATATGAGGAACAAATATTCATAAACAGACAGGGTTCTAGATCAGCTACATGGCTATGCATGAGGAGCCAATATCTACATACCATAGCCAGGGTTCTAGGTCAGCTGTGTGGCTATATATGAGGAACAAATATTCATACATGATAGCCAGGTTCTAGATCAGTTGCATGGCTATGCATGAGGAACAAATATCTACATACCATAGCCAGGGTTCTAGGTCAGCTGTGTGGCTATATATGAGGAACAAATATTCATAAACAGACAGGGTTCTAGATCAGCTGCATGGCTATGCATGAGGAGCAAATATCTACATACCATAGCCAGGGTTCTAGGTCAGCTGTGTGGCTATATATGAGGAACAAATATTCATACACGATAGCCAGGTTCTAGATTAGTTGCATGGCTATGCATGAGGAACAAATAATATGTGCAATGCATGCAATAGAATTGAGATTCAAGATGAGAGCCATCAAAGGCTGTATATCAGGCCTGGGCAAACTTGGGCCCTCCGGGTGTTTTGGACTCCCAACTCCCACAATTCCTAACAGCCGGTAGGAGTTGGGGTCCTGGAGGGCCAAAGTTTGCTCATGCCTGGTGTAGATGCATCCAGAACTCTTAGGCTGGGTCTACACTGTAGCATTAATGCACTTTGGCACCACTCGAACTCCCATGGCTCTATGCCATGGAAGCGTGGGATCTGTAGTTTGGTGAGGGACCAGCACTCTTGGGCAGAAAAATCTCAACTCCCATTATTCCCATTGCAGTGAGGCAGATAAAGTGATGTCAGACTGTATTAATTCAACAGAGTATCTAGAAATGCATCTCTTACCACAGCTGCACATTTACTGTAATTCCCCATAAAAGTCAGGTTTCCTTCCAGGAAAATGCTTTTTATTGCAAGGCCCCATTGCTCAAGCAATGTTCTATTGAGCTTTATAGGATTTATTTACTTCTGTGTGTATTTGTTTGTTTATTTAATTGGTACTAGCCTGGTTCCCGGCGATGCCTGGGTTATTTGAAAAAGGTTGTTTTTTGGAAGTTAGAAAATATCATATGTTACGCTATGTCTTAGGAAAAAAACTCAAGTCTTTGCTTTTGTTTTTTAAGAATGCTCCCATTAGAAAATGCATAAGGATGTGGATGAACTACAATTCCCAAAAATCTTGGGTCAACCCTCCCAAAACTCCCCCAGAATTCATAGTTGGCCATGTTGGGTCTGTTTGCCAAGTTTGGTCCTGATCCGTTTCTTTCTGGTTTCAGTGTTCTCTGAATATGGGTGAACTATAACTCTCTGATGCCAAGATCAATCACTCACAAAGCCTGCGAGTATTCATAGTTGGCCATGTTGGGTCTGTGTGCCAAGTTTGGTCCAGATCCATCACTTTCTGGTTTTTGTTTTCTCTGAATATGGGTGAACTGTAACTCCCATCGTTGGTGAGGTTCAGGGTGCTCTTAGATTGCAGGTGAACTATACATCCCAGTTCCTACAAGTCCTATAAATCGTGGTGAATTCTCCCCAAACCTCTATCTCTAGTATGTTCACTTGCTGATCAATTCCCTTGTTTGCTGTGTGCCATAGGAAAGGGTAGGAAAGGGTTAAGGGAGAGGCAGTGGGCGGGGTCATGCAAATAGAGAAAGAAAGGAATCCTGGAATGTGCTCGCTGTAACCTGCAATGAACTGGAAGTATTATTTACTCCATCCTGTAACTCTTGAATCCACTCCCAAAATTTAAAATTTTCCCCATGCCAACAAAAGAGACGACGTCTCCAAAAACCGCATTTAATGTGACTGTTCAGGACCAGGGAAACACCACCTTTTTCTTCTGGTCATTACAGCAGAATTTGACAAAATGATCCATCAACCCACCAAAATAAAATAAAGACAGATGTACGCACACACACATATATAAACCAACCAAGTTCCCCAATCCCTTCTTTATAAAAGAACGAAAGAAAATAATCATATAGTAGAAGTTTACAGCAGAGTGAGATCAGGTTTTCACATGATCGCCACGTAGGGTTGTTGTGTGTTTTCCAGGCTGTTTGGCCATGTTCCAGAAGCATTCTCTCCTGACGTTTCGCCCACATTTATGGCAGGCATCCTCAGAAGTTGTGAGATATATATATATATATATATATATATATATATATATGTATGACCAGACAGTCCGGAAAAGACACAACTCTGTGATTCCAACCATGAGAACAGATCTCCCTATTTGGAATTGCAGAACTTCATTGCATGGTAGACCTCTCCATCCAATATCCCATTTGGTCCTATCGCCTTGGCAAAGAGGATGAAGGGGGAAAACCCAAGGACATTGAATCCAAGCGGCTTCCACAATGGAGGACAAGAGACACAGAGGTCAACCTACATGATGCCCAAAGCTTGGAAGCCCCCAAACTTGCAAAAAAAAAAATCAGTTCATTGTCCTCTCCATGAATCAAAACAGTTGCATCTCTTCAATATTATCCACCCAGGAGGTCATGTTGGTGTTCATTGATCTCGCAGATGTCTAAGTGATGGAGGTCTCCCAGCACCCAGGAGCAGTTCTTTGTCCTCTCTATGGATCAATATGGTTTTGTTTCATCGATATACCCATAGGATGTCCATCCAAGAGGGCATGTTGGTGTTCACTGACTTCATGGATGTCAATCAACTTCACCTCTAGAGTTTGGAGGTCTCCAAATTCACAAAATGATACAGTCCTTTGACCTACCCATAGAGCAACACAGTTGCATCTTTTCAATATGCCTAGGTCACCCATCCAGGAGATCGTGTTGGTGTTCATTGATCCCGTGGATATCAACCTAAATGATGTCTAGCAGGCTCCATTCTTGGTCCCACCCATGGAGCAACACAGTTGCATCTCTTCAACATGCTCATTGGTCATCCATCCAAGAGAACATGTTGGTGTTCATTGACCCCGTGGATATCAACCTAAATGATCTCTAGCAGGCTCCATTCTTGGTCCCACCCATGGAGCAACACTGTTGCATCTCTTCAATATGCCCATAGGTCATCCATCCAGGAGATCGTGTTCCTGCTCATTGACTCTGTGGATATCAACCTAAATGATCTCTAGCAGGCTCCAGTCTTTGTTCTACTCACAGACCAATACAGTTGCATCCCTAACAATATACCCAGGAGGTCATGGAGGAGTTCATTGACTCCATAGTTGTCAACCTACATGGTTTCTAGAGCTTGGAGATCTCCAGATTGACAAACAGGTTGTTCATCCTACTGATGGATCAGTACAGTTGCATCTCTTCAAAGCTGTTGGATAGAAATGCTCCAGCATTGAGTCTATGTGTAAAATACAGTTCTGATGGACATGTGGTAGCATACCTCTGGATTGACTAAGTGGGCAATGATGAAATACCTAAGGGGCTGGCAGAAATGTGAACATCGTCATGAGTATATCTCTGTATCTGCTAATTGTTTGTAAAAACAAATCCTGATTGTGGATCAGTGGATCCTGATCTGTGGACAGCTGTAAATAGTGCAACCTGTCAAGATGAAAGCCTCCTGAATATGTGAATTTACTAAACAGTGTTCTGAAGAAGGTCAGATGTTGCAGTTGTACTCTGCTGATAAGACATTAACTGAGCAAAACTGCTAGTTGTGGTGAATGGACTCTGCTATGTTTTGCTTGCTTCTGTGGTATTTGTTTGTCCAGTGTGCAGTGGTTCCAGGGAGGGCATGATTGGAAAACTGTAAGTCACAAACCTATCCCACAACAATAATGAACATAAGTCATCCATCTAGGAGATCGTATTGATGTTCACCAACCCCACGGATGTCAACCTACATGATCCTTAGAGCATGGAGGTCCCCATACTTGTAAAATGATAGTTCTTTGTCCTACCCATAGAACCATCAGAGTTTCATCTCAGAGATCATCCATCCAGGAGATCATGTTGATGTTCAATTACCCTATGGTAGTCAACCTACATGATCTCTGGATCATGGAAATCTACAAACAGGTTGAGTTCTTTGTCCTACCTATAGATCAGTACAGTTGCGTGTCTTCAATATATCGAGGAGGTCACACTGATGTTCATTGACCCTATAGGTGTTTACGACAGGACTATGGAGATCTCCAAATGGGCAAGCAGGCTCAGTTCTTTGTCCTACCTACAGATCAATACAGTTGCATTTCTTCAATATACCCTGAAGGTCACACTGGTGTTCATTGACCCCATAGGTGTCCACTACAGGACATCTAGACTATGGAGATCTCCAAATCGGCAAGCAGACTCAGTTCATTGTCCTACGCATTGAAGAGACGCAGTTGCATCTCTTCAATATACCCATGAGGTCACACTGGTGTTCACAGACCTGACTGATATTAATCTACATGATCTTTAGAGATTGGATTTGCAAAAAGAAAGTTCATTGTCCTATGAATGGAACAATAGACGTTCACAGACTCCATGGATGTCAACCTATTTGGAGCTTGGAGATCTCCATCTCTTCAATGTCCATAGATTATCCATCCAGAAGTTCATATTGGTGTTTCCTTACTCCATGGATGTCAATCTCTATGAGCTCTAGACCATGGAGGTCTTCAAATAAGCAAATGGGCTCAGTTCTTTCTCTTACCCATGGACCAATACAGTTTCATCTCCTTGATCTAACCTTACGTTGGTGTTAATGGATTCCATGGATGTCAACCTACATAATATCACGGCGTTGAAAGTCTCCAAAACAGCAGACCGTCTATAGATTGAGTACAGTTGCGTCTCTTCAATGTGAGCAAAGTTGTCCATCCAGGAGGTCACGCTGGCATTCACCAAGTCCACTGTCTGCTCAAGGTATCGCTTTTTCATCCCTTTACAATAACAACAAAAGGTTCCCCTTCCCCGGCTTTCCTCTTAGTCAAACTCAAATCAACAAACCAAAACAACCCCGAGCGTCCGCCCATCGCTGAAGCAGGTTCCTTCTCACACCACGGAGCTGATCTCGGCTGGAGAGTTCAAGTTCTCCACCACGTCCTCCCTCTCGATGGCCACGAGGGCCGCACTCAGGGCCTCCAGCGTGGCCCCCTCCTTGGCCGACCAGTCGGAGAGCAGCGTGTGGGCGGGGGCCTCCCCGCGGCCAAAGATCTCAACGGTCTCGTCTTGGTAGCCGAGGTGGTCGGCCAGGCGGCGCCAGTCCTTGCCGTGGTTGGGGGCCTCCAGGAGCTGCTCCACCTCCTCCTTCTTGTGCGGAGGGAGGTGCACAAACAAGCGGGGTTCGGCTCTGTGTGCTGTGTTCGGGGGAAAAGAGGGGGCACGTTAGAGAGACCATCCCCACGTTGCAAACACCCGACTTACATACGACTCATAGTTAAGGGTAAGACAACAGGAAGGGAGAGAAATCTCTCCTTGGATGGGAAATCCACTCTTGGAAGAGCTATTATCATGGGGCAAAAGGGGTCTCCACTGAAGCTTTAGCACCAGTCCTTGTTTCCAATTCTCACAGGGACAGAAATTGAGACGAAATCTTCCAAACAGGGGCACAGACAGCAAAGGAACCACCACAGGGATCTTAACCCTTCCATTAGTTAGTTAAGTTTGTTAGTTAGATATATCTATATACAGTAGAGTCTCACTTATCCAACACCCAATTATCCAACGTTCTGGATTATCCAATGCATTTTTGTAGTCAATGTTTTCAATATATCGTGATATTTTGGTGTTAAATTTGTAAATACAGTAATTACTACATATTGAACTACTTTTTCTGTCAAATTTGTTGTATAACATGATGTTTTGGTGCTTAATTTGTGAAATCATAACCTAATTTGATGTTTAATAGGCTTTTCCTTAATCTCTCCTTATTATCCAACATATTTGCTTATCCAACGTTCAGCCGGCCTGTTTACGTTGGATAAGTGAGACTCTACTGTATATAAAAATGTAATGTGATGTTTTACTATGGAGTAAACAACAAAACCACTGAACCAGATCACACCAAATTTGGCCACAAAAGACATAGGAGAGGTATAGATTCTCACTTCCCATTGGAATCCTGATAAATGTATGCTGGTTAAAATTGTTTTTATTTTAAAATATTGTATTGCTCTTTTATTGTTATTTCATTGTTCTTGTTGTTGTTGTTTTTGCACTACAAATAAGACATGTATCATGTGCATCAGAATTTGTTTGTATTTTTTTTCAAATGATAATTTGGCCCCTCAACAGTTTGAAGGATTGTGGACTGGCCCTCTGCTTAAAAAGTTTGGGGACCCCTGATCTAGATGGTCTTTGAGGGTCCCTTTCCTTATTGATGGTCTTCTGATGGCCTGATGAGATCATCTAGATGGCCTTTGAGGGTCCCTTTCCTTATTGATGGTCTTCTGATGGCCTGATGAGATCATCTAGATGGCCTTTGAGGGTCCCTTTCCTTATTGATGGTCTTCTGATGGCCTGATGAGATCATCTAGATGGCCTTTGAGGGTCCCTTTCCTTACCGATAGTCTTATGAGGCCATTAGATGATCTTTAGAGGTCTCTTTCCTTACCAATGGTCTTATGAGATCATCTAGATCAGGGGTCCCCAAAATAAGGCTCATGGGCCGGATGTGGGCTTCCAAGGTCATTGACCTGGCCCCTGTCCTTAGGGTTGACCTAAGTCTGAAACGACTTGAAGGCACACAACAACAACAATCCTAATTTTTTACTATTTCATCCTAGTCCGGCCCCCAACAGTCTGTGGAACTGTGAATTGGCCCTCCACTTAAAAAGTTTGAGGACACCTGGTCTATTATGTCAGAGTGGTTTCCTAGACACACACGCACAGCAGAAGTCGCTGACGAGGAAGCCAGGTAAGTGACCTTGGAGGGCCGCATCCGGCCCCCGGGCCTTAGTTTGGGGACTCCTGATCTAGATGATCTCATCGGGCCATCATAAGACCATAGGTAAGGAAAGTGACCTCCAAAGGCCATCTCGATGGTCTCATAAGGCCGTAGCTAAGCAAAGAGACCTTCAAAGACCAGGTAGACTTATGTCAACCCTAAGTCTAAAGTTTAGGGCAGGGGCCAGGTAAGTGACCTTGGAGGGCCGCATCCGGCCCCCGGGCCTGAGTTTGGGGATCCCTGTAATAGACCTTCTTGCCCCTCTTACCCTTGTGGAGCGGGTGGTGCTCCTGGAGGCTGTGGGTGTCGAGGAAGACCCCGCTGTCGCTGTGGAGCTTCTCCCCTTCGGGGGACACCGCTGTCTCTCCGGCCCGGGCCTTGGCCAGCTGGTGCTTCTGCTTGCAGGTCGTCCAACTGGAACCGAACGGAGAGACGGGGAAGCGGGTTGAGCAGAGCGGAATCAAAATAACTCCACCTAGGGCACCAACTTAGAGAAGTTTTGGGGATTGCATCTCCCATAACTCTCTTCTCAGCGTGACTCTCCTCTCCTGCAGCAACCCATTGATGGAATACCTTCCCCTCGGAGAACCCGATTGGCACCAAAACCGGAGTCGTTTCATGGCTTTCTATTCAGTCCTAACCAATTTCGTCCATGTATAGGATATACTCCCCTTGGGAGACCCAAATGGTACCGATGCTAATCATGTTCCATGGCTTTCTATTCAATCCTAATTGATTTCATCCATTTATAGAAGATCCAAATGGCACCAAAGCTGGTGTCGTTTAATAGTTTTCTATTAAATCATAACAAATTTCATCCATTTATAGGATACTTCTCCCTTGGCACCAAAACTAGTGTCATTCTATGGCTTTCGATTAAATCCTAACCAATTTCACCCATTTATAGAAGACCCAAATGGCACCAAAACTGCTGTTGTTTCATGGCTTTCTATTCAATTCTAACCAATTTGGTTTTGTCCATTTATAGAATATACTCCCCTTGGAGAACCTGATTGGCACCAAAACTGGTGTCATTCCATGGTTTTCTATTAAATCCTAACTGATTTCATCCATTTATAGACTATACACCACTTGGAGATCCAAATGGCACCAACACTGGTGTTGTTCCATGGTTTTCGATTCAATCCTAACTAATTTCATCCATTTATACAATGTGCTTCCCTTGGAGACCCAAATGGCACCAAAATTGGTGTAGTTTATGGCTTTCTATGAAGCCCTAACTAACTAATCAAATGCTTCTCGCCTTTGAGACCCCATTGTCATCAACAATGGTCTCATTCCATTGCTTTTGATTAAATCCTAATGAATTTAATCCATGTATACAACGTGCTTCCCTTGGAGACCTGATTGGCACCAAAACTGGTGTCGTTCCATGGCTTTCGATTAAATCCTAACTGATTTCCTCCATTTATAGAACCTACTTCCCTTGGAGAACTTCATTGACACCAACACTGGTCTCATTCCATGGCTTTCTATTAAATCCTAACTGCTTTCATCCATTTATATAGAATATACACCAATTGGAGAACCAAATGGCACCAAAACCGGTGTCGTTTAATGGTTTTTTTAATTAATTCTTAACTGATTTCATCCATTTATAGGATATCCTCCCCTTGGAGACCCAAATGGCTACAACATTGATCTTGCTACATGGCTTTCTATTGAATCCTAACAGATTTCATCCATTTATAAAGACTCAAATGGCACTAAAACTGGTGTTGTTTCATGGCTTTGGATTAGATCCGAACCTTTCTCATCTATTTATAGTATATACTCCCCTTGGAGACCCCATTGGCATCAATGCTGGTCTCATTCCATGGCTTTTGATTCAAACCTAAGTAATGCTTCTCATGTAAGCCACTTGTGGAGAGGAAAAGCAGGGTATAAGAAGTAAACACAATAAATGTAATTTAATCCATTATACAACACGCTTCCCTTGGGGACCTGATTGGCACCAATACTGGGTATCACCCCATGGCTTTTTATTAAATTAAAGTAAAGCCAAGGAGGGGTGTCAGGATTTGTAAAAGGCACTATGATGTAATGGGTTGACTGGAAAGACATGTGTCAGCAGCTGATTGGCTAAGCGTGCCAGGAACCAACATTCTGATTGGCTACTGTCTCTGGCTTGCTGCTGAGACAAACGGTTTGAGCAGGCATTTCATCTCAGAGAGTGAAGAGGTAACAGCTAAGGAATTAATGGCTGCCGACTCTCTGTAGCCTGATTTATAAGGCAACGAGGCATTTTAAAAGACTGTTTTAAAAGGACTGTTTATTCCCTTTGTTCTCTGTATGAAGCCAGAGAGACTGCTGTATATATATTGTTGCTCTGTTCGACTACTGTAAACATTGTTCTGTATATATTGTTGCTCTGTTTGACTACTGTATATATTGTTGCTCTGTTTGACTGCTGTATATATTGTTGCTCTGTTTGACTGCTGTATATATTGTTGCTCTGTTTGACTACTGTATATATATTGTTGCTCTGTTTGACTACTGTATATATTGTTGCTCTGTTCGACTACTGTATACATTGTTGCTCTGTTCAACTACTGTATATATTGTTGCTCTGTTTGACTACTGTATATATTGTTGCTCTGTCCGACTACTGTATACATTGTTGCTCTGTTCGACTACTGTATACATTGTTGCTCTGTTCGACTACTGTATACATTGTTGCTCTGTTCGACTGCTGTATATATTGTTGCTCTGTTCGACTACTGTATATATTGTTGCTCTGTTCGACTACTGTATATATTGTTGCTCTGTTCGACTACTGTATATATTGTTGCTCTGTTCGACTACTGTATATATTGTTGCTCTGTTTGACTACTGTATATATTGTTGCTCTGTCCGACTACTGTATACATTGTTGCTCTGTTCGACTACTGTATACATTGTTGCTCTGTTCGACTGCTGTATATATTGTTGCTCTGTTCGACTACTGTATATATTGTTGCTCTGTTCGACTACTGTATATATCGTTGCTCTGTTTGACTACTGTATATATTGTTGCTCTGTTTGACTACTGTATATATTGTTGCTCTGTTCGACTACTGTATAAATTGTTGCTCTGTTCGACTGCTGTATATATTGTTGCTCTGTTCGACTACTGTATATATTGTTGCTCTGTTCGACTACTGTATATATTGTTGCTCTGTTCGACTACTGTATATATTGTTGCTCTGTTTGACTACTGTATATATTGTTGCTCTGTTTGACTGCTGTATATATTGTTGCTCTGTTCGACTTCTGTATATATTGTTGCTCTGTTCGACTACTGTATATATTGTTGCTCTGTTCGACTACTGTATACATTGTTGCTCTGTTTGACTACTGTATACATTGTTGCTCTGTTTGACTACTGTATATATTGTTGCTCTGTTTGACTGCTGTATACATTGTTGCTCTGTTCGACTACTGTATACATTGTTGCTCTGTTCGACTACTGTATATATTGTTGCTCTGTTCGACTACTGTATACATTGTTGCTCTGTTCGACTACTGTATACATTGTTGCTCTGTTCGACTACTGTATACATTGTTGCTCTGTTTGACTACTGTATATATTGTTGCTCTGTTCGACTACTGTATATATTGTTGTTCTGTTTGACTACTGTATATATTGTTGCTCTGTTCGACTACTGTATATATTGTTGCTCTGTTCGACTGCTGTATATATTGTTGCTCTGTTCGACTACTGTGTACATTGTTGCTCTGTTCGACTACTGTATATATTGTTGCTCTGTTCGACTACTGTGTACATTGTTGCTCTGTTCGACTACTGTATATATTGTTGCTCTGTTCGACTACTGTATACATTGTTGCTCTGTTCGACTACTGTATATATTGTTGCTCTGTTCGACTACTGTATACATTGTTGCTCTGTTCGACTACTGTATATATTGTTGCTCTGTTCGATTACTGTATATATCGTTGCTCTGTTCGACTACTGTATATATCGTTGCTCTGTTCGACTACTGTATATATCGTTGCTCTGTTCGACTACTGTATACCTCGTTGCTCTGTTCGACTACTGTATATATTGTTGCTCTGTTCGACTACTGTATATATTGTTGCTCTGTTCGACTACTGTATATATTTTTGCTCTGTTCGACTACTGTATATATTGTTGCTCTGTTCGACTACTGTATATATTGTTGCTCTGTTCGACTACTGTATATATTGTTGCTCTGTTCGACTACTGTATACATTGTTGCTCTGTTCGACTACTGTATATATTGTTGCTCTGTTCGACTACTGTATATATTGTTGCTCTGTTCGACTACTGTATATATCGTTGCTCTGTTTGACTACTGTATACATTGTTGCCCTGTTTGACTACTGTATATATTGTTGCTCTGTTCGACCAATTGAACTGAAGTAAAGTTACTGTTACTTATTTCACAGACCTGAGTGGCACGTTATTACACTGCAAGGTAAACTTTGGTTCAGAAGCCGTGGTGAAGCTTCTATTTATTTACATCTACAACATCCAACAGGTATCATCCCATGGCTTTCTATTCAAGCCTTGAGCCATGGCAGATGAAATAAGTGTCAAAGTGACCCACTCTCCAGTCTAAGGGGAGCCACAACCCACAATCTATTGAAGCCGGTGCAAGGATTCTTTGCAAATATTTGAGTTGGTTGGTGGGGGAGCAAACCGGGTCCAAGTTCATCCGGATCTTTAGAAAACGTCTATGTGGGGAAGGGGAGGGGGCGAAGAGGAGCACCCCCTCCTCTCTTCCCTAAGCTTTTCAAAGGAGGGGATAATAAGCCCCGATGGGTTCTCTCTCCCCCCCGCTGGCATCTGAAAGACAGATGGCTCTGGATTTCTGGCCAAAAGAATGCCAAAGTGGGGAGGGGGAAACAGCTGGGACGGGGATGGAGAGACGGAGCCAGGGAAGGAAGCCTTCTATCCAAAATGCAGGGCAAGAAAGGGAAGAGAAGCCGGGGAAAAGCCCATGTCCCATTCGAGAGACACGTAATTGGGCAACTTTCCGAACCCAAAGGGTTCTTCTTAGAATCATAGAATCGTAGAGTTGGAAGAGACCTCATGGGCCATCCAGTCCAACCCCATTCTGCCAAGAAGCAGGAAATCGCATTCAAAGCACCCCCGACAGATGGCCATCCAGCCTCTGCTTAAAAGCCTCCAAAGAAGGAGCCTCCACCACAGTCCGGGGCAGAGAGTTCCACTGGTGAACAGCCCTTCTCACAGTGAGGAAGTTCTTCCTGATGTTCAGGTGGAATCTCCTTCCTTTCCTGTAGTTTGAAGCCATTGTTCCCTTGTGTCCTAGTCTGCAGGGCAGCAGAAAACAAGCTTGCTCCCTCCTCCCTTTGACTTCCCTTCACGTATTTGTACATGGCTCTCATGTCTCCTCTCAGCCTTCTCTTCTGCAGGCTAAACATGCCCAGCTCTTTAAGCCTCTCCTCATAGGGCTTGTTCTCCAGACCCTTAATCATTTTAGTCTCCCTCCTCTGGACGCTTTCCAGCTTGTCAACATCTCCCTTCAACTGTGGTGCCCAAAATTGGACACAGTGTGATTCCAGGTGTGGTCTGACCAAGGCAGAATAGAATAAGGGGGAGCAGGACTTCCCTGGATCTAGATTATAAATGGGTTATATAGCTGTGTGGAAGGGCCTTGAGTCTACACTGCCATATAATCCAGTGCAAATTAGATAATCTGTGGAAGAAGCCTAAGTGAGGCCTAACTGTGCCTGTCCCCTGGGCTGAGTGGGTTGCTAGGAGACCAAGTGGGCAGAGATTAGCCCCCTAAACTGGAAACCCAATTGGATAAAAACAATTATTCCTTTCCCTCTAATTAGGACTTTATTTTTCTTTTCTTTTTGTTGTATCAACCTAGTGGCATGGATGAGGGGTTGTGCTGCCAATTTTCGAGGCTTTGGGGTGTTTAGTTTTGTTGTTTTGTCGGTCGCCAGGATTCCATCACTCTTTTATATATATAGATTATCAATATTATATGTAAATACAATATAGTAGATTATTTAAAATGATATAAACGTATTATATTATAAAACTGAGGGCGGGGGCCAGGTAAATGACCTTGGAGGGCCGCATCCGGCCCCCAGGCCTTAGTTTGGGGACCCCTGCACTATACTGTAATATTATATGTAATATATAACATATAATTAGTATATGGTATTAGTATTATATTGTATAACATTATAATATCATTATCAATATTATATGTAAATACAATATATTATTAAAATGATATAAAAATATTATATTATAAAACTGAGGGCGGGGGCCAGGTAAATGACCTTGGAGGGCCGCATCCGGCCCCCAGGCCTTAGTTTGGAGACCCCTGCACTATACTGTAATATTATATGTAATATATAACATATAATTAGTATATGGTATTAGTATTATATTGTATAACATTATAATATCATTATCAATATTATATGTAAATACAATATATTATTAAAATGATATAAAAATATTATATTATAAAACTGAGGGCGGGGGCCAGGTAAATGACCTTGGAGGGCCGCATCCGGCCCCCGGGCCTTAGTTTGGAGACCCCTGCACTATACTGTAATATTATATGTAATATATAACATATAATTAGTATATGGTATTAGTATTATATTGTATAACATTATAATATTATTATCAATATTATATGTAAATACAATATATTATTAAAATGATATAAAAATATTATACAGTAGAGTCTCACTTATCCAACACTCGCTTATCCAACATTCTGGATTATCCAACGCATTTTTGTAGTCAATGTTTTCAATACATCATGATATTTTAGTGCTAAATTCGTAAATACAGTAATTACTACATAGCATTACTGTATATTGAATTACTTTTTCTGTCGAATTTGTTGTATAACATGATGTTTTGGTACTTAATTTGTAAAATCATAACCTAATTTGATGTTTAATAGGCTTTTCCTTAATGCCTCCTTATTATCCAACATATTCGCTTATCCAATATTCTGGATTATCCAACGCATTTTTGTAGTCAATGTTTTCAATACATCATGATATTTTAGTGCTAAATTCGTAAATACAGTAATTACTACATAGCATTACTGTATATTGAATTACTTTTTCTGTCGAATTTGTTGTATAACATGATGTTTTGGTGCTTAATTTGTAAAATCATAACCTAATTTGATGTTTAATAGGCTTTTCCTTAATGCCTCCTTATTATCCAACATATTCGCTTATCCAACATTCTGCCGGCCCGTTTATGTTGGATAAGTGAGACTCTACTGTATTATAAAATTGAGGGCGGGGGCCAGGTAAATGACCTTGGAGGGCCGCATCCAGCCCCCAGGCCTTAGTTTGGGGACCCCTGACCCACAATCCCCAAAACTGTGGACTCCTGCATTGGAGAAGGGGGCTGCACTGGATGGCCTTTGGGGGTCCCTTCCCATCCGGAGACACGCTGGACCGTGCTGAAAAAGCAAAGAGAAAAAGGGATGCGTGCAATGCTTCTCTTTCGAGGGAGGGCTTTATGAAATCCATAAAGCACCAGCAGGAGAGTTTGGGTTGCGGGGGTCCGGCGTCTCTGTGAGCGGAATATAAAGAGGGGAATAAATCCGCTCCGGAGAGAAAGCGGCACAAAGAGCGGGCGCTTTTTGGGGAGAAAGCCCTTCAAAGAGAGCAGTGAACGGCCAGGAATCCTTTCATGCCTCCAAGGAAGAGAAGCCGGGCTTAATCTCCGCCCGCAGAGCCCAGGATAATCCTATTCAGGGCCGGGGTCCCCAACTGTGTCCCGAGGCCTTCGTTGGCCGAGCGGTCATTGGCCGGAGACCTCGGGACACATGCAACGAGGAACTTCTCATAAGGTCCCGTCCACTAACAAAGTCCAAACTCAGAGCCTCTTTGGGGCTGAAAAGTGGACGGAACAGACAAAGCTCCTTTAGCCTCCCAAAGAGGAGGCTCGGGCAGTGGCGCAGGCTGGAGAGCAGCTGCAATGAATCACTGCAATGAATCACTCAGACCAGGAGGTCATGAGTTCGAGGCCCGCTCGGAGCATATGTTTGTCTTGTCTTTGTTCTATGTTAAAAGGCATTGAATGTTTGCCTATATGTGTAATGTGATCCGGCTCGGGCTGTGGCGCAGGCTGGAGAGCAGCTGCAATGAATCACTGCAATGAATCACTCAGACCAGGAGGTCATGAGTTCGAGGCCCGCTCGGAGCCATGTTTGTCTTGTCTTTGTTCTATGTTAAAAGGCATTGAATGTTTGCCTATATGTGTAATGTGATCCGGCTCGGGCTGTGGCGCAGGCTGGAGAGCAGCTGCAATGAATCACTGCAATGAATCACTCAGACCAGGAGGTCATGAGTTCGAGGCCCGCTCGGAGCCATGTTTGTCTTGTCTTTGTTCTATGTTAAAAGGCATTGAATGTTTGCCTATATGTGTAATGTGATCCGGCTCGGGCAGTGGCGCAGGCTGGAGAGCAGCTGCAATGAATCACTGCAATGAATCACTCAGACCAGGAGGTCATGAGTTCGAGGCCCGCATGGAGCCTATGTTTGTCTTGTCTTTGTTCTATGTTAAAAGGCATTGAATGTTTGCCTATATGTGTAATGTGATCCGGCTCGGGCAGTGGCGCAGGCTGGAGAGCAGCTGCAATGAATCACTGCAATGAATCACTCAGACCAGGAGGTCATGAGTTCGAGGCCCGCATGGAGCCTATGTTTGTCTTGTCTTTGTTCTATGTTAAAAGGCATTGAATGTTTGCCTATATGTGTAATGTGATCCGGCTCGGGCTGTGGCGCAGGCTGGAGAGCAGCTGCAATGAATCACTGCAATGAATCACTCAGACCAGGAGGTCATGAGTTCGAGGCCCGTTCGGAGCCATGTTTGTCTTGTCTTTGTTCTATGTTAAAAGGCATTGAATGTTTGCCTATATGTGTAATGTGATCCGGCTTGGGCTGTGGCGCAGGCTGGAGAGCAGCTGCAATGAATCACTGCAATGAATCACTCAGACCAGGAGGTCATGAGTTCGAGGCCCGCTCGGAGCCATGTTTGTCTTGTCTTTGTTCTATGTTAAAAGGCATTGAATGTTTGCCTATATGTGTAATGTGATCCGGCTTGGGCTGTGGCGCAGGCTGGAGAGCAGCTGCAATGAATCACTGCAATGAATCACTCAGACCAGGAGGTCATGAGTTCGAGGCCCGCTCGGAGCCATGTTTGTCTTGTCTTTGTTCTATGTTAAAAGGCATTGAATGTTTGCCTTATATGTGTAATGTGATCCGCCCTGAGTCCCCTTCAGGGTGAGAAGGGCGGAATATAAATGCTGTAAATAAATAAATAAATAAGAGGATGAGTTGTTGTTGTTGTTGTTGTTGTTTATTTATGCCCCGCTTTTCCTCTCCACAAAGGAGACTCAAAGTGGCTGAAAGATAGGCTCAAATATAGACAGAAATTATTATTATTATTATTGTCGAAGGCTTTCATGGCCAAAATCACAGGTTTGTTGTGTGTTTTCCGGGCTGTCTGGCTAGGTTTCAGAAGCATTCTCTCCTGACGTTTCGCCCACACCTATGGCAGGCATCCTCAGAGGTTGTAAGGTACTGTATATTGGAAAAAAACTAAGCAAGGAAGGTGATTAATTAAAACGTTCACACTGGCCTCCAACAGACAAACCACAGATATAAAAACCTTCCTTGCTTAGTTTTTTTTCCCAATAGAGCTCATAATCTCTGAGGAGGCCTGCCACAGATGTGGGCGAAACGTCAGGAGAGAATGCTTCTGGAACATGGCCATACAGTCCGGAAAACACACAAGAACCCAGAAATTATTATTATTTAACTAGCTAAACCCGGCCACGCTTCGCCGTGGCTCAGTATGATATGTAATGAATCTGAAAGTAAATAAAAGTACAGTAGAGTCTCACTTATCCAACATAAACAGGCCAGCAGAATGTTGGATAAGCGAATATGCTGGATAATAAGGAGAGATTAAGGAAAAGCCTATTAAACATCAAATTAGGTTATGATTTTACAAATTAAGCACCAAAACATCATGTTAGACAACAAATTTGACAGAAAAAGTAGTTCAATACGCAGTAATGCTATGTAGTAATTACTGTATTTACGAATTTAGCACCAAAATATCACGATATATTGAAAACATTGACTACAAAAATGTGTTGGATAATCCAGAATGTTGGATAAGTGAGACTCTACTCTTTTGCAGCGAACATAGATTCAGGGAGAAAACACACCATTCAATTCAATTCCCTGCCTTGCGTTGCTGTGTCTATGTGGAATATATGGAAAGGAAGGAAAAAGAGCTATTTAAAAACCAAAAATGATTTTTATTGTAAAGCTAGTGGATTGACTACATTACTGGTTTGCCTTTTTTCTGCGTAAACATTAAGATCAGATGGTTTACCAATTCTGGAGCATGCGACATACAATTGCCCATGAGAGAAGCATTTGTTTTCTAATTTCAATCCGCACGCTTGCAAAGATTGTCCCTGCGCTTTATTGATAGTCATTGTGAATGCAACGTAATGGAAGTTGTTTGTGTCATGGTTGGCAAAGGCACTGTGCTGTGTGTGTTACCTGGAAAATGAAGTGCATGAAGCTGATTGGTTGAGCCTGCAAAGACCTGGGAATTGATTTGGAACTGTTTCTGTTCTGCTGCTGCAGAACCAGTTTGGACAAGTTTTCAGTGCTGACTGAGTACTGCTGGTGGAGAGAGCAGTGTACTCAGAGAGGCCTTGCTATTTCAAGGCCTGTTGAGAAAAAGAGAGTGAAGAACCAGGACTGTATTCTTCTCTGAAGCGGATTTGTGGATAGAGAAAGGACTGTTTGTGACTGTGGACTTCTATAAGTGATCAGAGGGACCATTGTAAATACTACTGTTTTTGATCTCTTGGAATCACTAAAGCTCCTGTATTTTTGTTCTGCAAACCTGAGTGGCATGTTATTGTTCTGTGGGTGACTCTGGATCGCGGACACATATAAAAGCTTCCATTTATCATCATCAATCCATAACACTAACACCATGCTGGTTGGGAATGAGTGGGATTCCCAGGGCAATCACCCCCAATTTCTGCGTATATGTAGTGTTGGCCATGTTGGGTCTGTGTGCCAAGTTTGGTCCAGATCCATTGTTGGCTGGGTTTAGCGCACTCTGGATAAGGGTGAACTACAACTCCCATAATCAAGGCCAACTCCAACATAACACACCAGTATATTTAGTTGGTCATGGGGGCTGTCCGTGGTTTTCCCTTCCCTATATTCATTATTAAAACATGTGCGTATTGGTGTGCCATGTTGTCTCGAAATTTCAAGTAGATTGACACACTACTTTGAGTTCTGTACGTACAAACATACTGTATATTTATATGTAAGATTTTACATGTACATAGCAAAACACATGCATATTAAGTCAAAGTGTCTGAGCTTCATCTCTGAATATCAGGCTAAGCCCAAGGGCCTGGGATATTAGAGGTATTATTATTATTATTATTATTATTATTATTATTATTATTATTTATACCCAGCTTTTTCACCCCACAAGGAAACTTAAAGCAGCCCAGTATCTATTATTAATATTAGAATGTATTATTATTATTATTATTATTATTATTATTATTACTTATGCCCTGCTTTTTCTCCCCACAAGGAGACTGAAAGCAGCCCAGTATCTATTATTAATATTAGAATGTATTATTATTATTATTATTATTATTATTATTATTATTATTATTATTATTATTATTTATACCCAACTTTTTCACCCCACAAGTAGACTAAAAGCAGCCCAGTATCTATTATTAATATTAGAATGTATTATTATTATTTATACCCAGCTTTTTCACCCCACAAGGAGACTTAAAGCAGCCCAGTATCTATTATTAATATTAGAATGTATTATTATTATTATTATTATTATTATTATTATTATAATTATTATTATTATTTATACCCAGCTTTTTCACCCCACAAGTAGACTGAAAGCAGCCCAGTATCTATTATTAATATTAGAATGTATTATTATTATTTATACCCAGCTTTTTCACCCCACAAGGAGACTGAAAGCAGCCCAGTATCTATTATTAATATTAGAATGTATTATTATTATTATTATTATTATTATTATTATTATTATTATTATTATTATTATTATTTATACCCAGCTTTTTCACCCCACAAGTAGACTTAAAGCAGCCCAGTATCTATTATTAATATTAGAATGTATTATTATTATTTATACCCAGCTTTTTCACCCCACAAGGAGACTTAAAGCAGCCCAGTATCTATTATTAATATTAGAATGTATTATTATTATTTATACCCAGCTTTTTCACCCCACAAGGAGACTTAAAGCAGCCCAGTATCTATTATTAATATTAGAATGTATTATTATTATTTATACCCAGCTTTTTCACCCCACAAGGAGACTTAAAGCAGCCCAGTATCTATTATTAATATTAGTATGTATTATTATTATTATTTTATTTATACCCTGCTTTTTCTCCCCATGAAGGAGACTCCCCACTCTGGCACAGAACCGATACCTACCAGAGAGACAAAGTGTGCAACCGCACTGTGGAATTAATGCAGCGTGACACCACTTTACCTGCCACACCTCAATGCCATGGACTCCTGGGACTTGCAGTTTGGTGATACACCAGCTCTCTTAGGCAGAGAAGGCTGGAAAACTACAACTCCCATTTCAGCTGCATTCGTTCTGCAGTGTCACTTGAGCAGAATGTGCTGCAGGATGAAGTCCCTCTCTCAGAAGCAAAAGTTTGTGCAGTTTAAGAAACTTTCCCTATGTTTGTGCAATAGACCCAATTAAGAAAGGGCACCTACCACTTGAAGGCCACGTAGGCCAGGAGTCCCACCACCACGGCGGCCAGGATGGAGCAGTAGACGGGGATGATGTCCTTGCTGTTGTCCTCTTCCTCGGCCGCAAACCCAGGAGAGGAAGCGTTGCCAAAGCCTTCCGTGTCCAAGTGGGGTGTCCTTTTGGGGATGTCCTTCCGGGGATCTCCTTCCGTCCGCTTCAAGATCTGCAGCTCTTTCTCTACACAGAGAAAGAGAGCGACGAGGTTATAAGAGGAACCCTACTGAAATGAATGGCTATTCCACTAGCAGACCTTGGAAATGCCTAGAGCAAGCAGAAACCCAGTTGCAGTGCTGCAAAACCAGTTGCAGAAATCCCGTTGCAGCACTGCAAATCCCATTGCAGGAACTTAGTTGCAGTGCTGCAAATCCCATTACAGGAGCCTAGTTTCAGTGCTGCAAATCCAGTTGCTGAAATCCCATTGCAGCGCTGCAATCCAGTTGCAGGAACTCGGTTGCAGCACTACAAATCCCATTGCAGGAACCCAATTGCAGTGCTGCAATCAGGTTGCTGAAATCCCATTGCAGTTCTGCAATCCAGTTGTAGGAACCCAGTTGCAGGAACCCAGTTGCAGTGCTGCAAATCCTATTGCAGGAACCCAGTTCCAGATATCCAGTTGCAACGCTGCAAACCCTGTTGCTGAAATCCCATTGCAGTGCTGCAATCCAGTTGCAGGAACTCGGTTGCAGCAGTGCAATCCAGTTGCAGAAATCCAGTTGCAGCACTACAAATCCCATTGCAGGAACCCAATTGCAGTGCTGCAATCAGGTTGCTGAAATCCCATTTCAGTACTGCAATCCAATTGCAGGAACCCAGTTGCAGCACTGCAAATCCCATTACAGGAACCCAGTTGCATATATCCAGTTGCAAGACCGCAAATCCTGTTGCTGAAATCCTGTTTGCAGCACTGCAATCCGGTTGCACAAATCTAATTGCAATGCTGCAAATCCAGTTGCAGAAATCCAGTTGCGGCACTGCATGTCTGGTTGCTGAAATCCCATTGCAGGAACCCAGTTGCAGCACTGTAAATCCTATTGCAGGAATCCAGTTGCATATATCCAGTTGCAACACTGCAAATCCTATTGCTGAAATCCCATTGCAGCACTGCAAATCCAGTTGCGGTGCGGCAAATCCAGTTGCAGGAACTCAGTTGCATATATCCAGTTGCAAACACTGCAAATCCCATTGCTGAAATCCCATTGCAACACTGCATTCCGGTTGCAGGAACCTAGTTGCAGAGCTGCAAATCCAGTTGCAGAAGCCCAGTTGTAGTGCTGCCAATCTGGTTGCTGAACTCACATTGCAGAACTGCAATCCAGTTGCGGGAACCCAACCGCAGGGCTGCAAATCCCATTGCAGGAACCCAGTTGCAGCGCTGCAAATTCTCCCTTTGCTTCTATGCAAAGAGTGCATTTTTCTCCATTGCAGCAATTTTGCAAACCCATGCCTTGGCGCAATTAAGCAGCTCAGCACATGTCCACTGTTCTCTATTCTGCTATAGAGAACAAATATGAAAAATAATTCCCTCTGATGGCCGTTGCCTCAGCCCCGTCCCGCCCAGCCCTGCCACTGACCCATGCAGAGGGTGTCCGAGAGCGGGCTGCAGGCCTGGATCATGACTTCGTTGGGTCCGCACTCTCTCCGGCAGGGCAGGCAGGGCTCGAAGGCGCTCTTGATCTCAGAGTAGTAGCCCGGTGGGCACTTCTGGCAGGCGGTGTCGGCGCCGGGGCTGCAGGGCTTGGCCGCTCCGTAGCCCCCGGGGCAGAGCTGGCAGGGGACGCACCCACCACCCAAGCGGCTCCCATTGGCCGGGCGCTGGGCCTGGAAGTGGCCCCGGGGGCAGCGGGCGGCACAGACGGTGTCCCGGGTCGGGGCGCATGCATCCAGCGCCGGTACATTGCCAGGGCAGGAGGAGCACGGCCAGCACGGCTCCGTGGCACTCAGGGTGGAGGAGAACGTGGCACCTGTCGCCAAAAGAGAGAGGGTTAGTCAAAACATTGCCACATTTGTTTGCCGTCCTCGCGTCTCCACCCAATAGAGCACCCTCAACACAGAGCCTGGGAAATCAATCCAGTTGCAACGCTGCAAATCCGGATGCAGAAACCCAGTTGCAGTGCTGTAAACTCCGTTGCAAAAACCCAGTTACAGCACTGCAATAGGCTGTTAGTGTTGCATGAGAAAACCAGCCCTGGGTCCTTGGGATGTCTAGTTTACTCGGGCCAGGTCCCCACTCACTGAAATCTCCTTTTTTCTTTCTCTCTGGCGCCTACCGGAGCACTAACCCAATGAAAGGCAAAAGCACTCCTTAGATGCCTTGGCATCATCTTCCTCTGAAGGTTGATACGATGTGCCATGACAACCAGGCGTAGATTACCCCTGACCATGACTTACTGGGTGCCCGGTTTGTTAAAGGTACTTTGGAAAACGATGTCTCTCATGTATAGAAATTGCCCCAAACACTCCATATCTTTTTCCCTACGTGTTCCCATTTTGCCTCTATGTTGTGTTAACCTAGTGTTTTCTGCTCCGGAGATCCCCATTCCTTCCTGAACCCAGAGATGTCTTGCATCCCACACAATTGTATAGCCTGTGGGAAAGAAACCAAGCTGGGAATTTCCTCATCAAGTTCCCAGTTTCACCTGTATTTTTGGACTTTACCTGGACATTGCAACACCATCCTTCTATTCAGGAAGGGGAAATCATCTCCCCTGTCCCTTGGGCAAAGAGCCATTCACCACCACTCACGCCTTTGATGAACGGGACCTCTCGCATTGGGAGGAATCTGAATGTCTACAGCCAAACCCATCCTGTCATTTTGCATGATTATGTCAGAACATGATGTTTTGTTTCTCTGGAGTCTGGGACCGTCAGATCAGCCCCTTAATGGGCCAGATCATGTCCATCGCATAAAGACAATAGCATTCTTGGGTAGGGTCAGAGACGCCCTCAATCACTTTGTTATTTTTCCTGTTCAGTAAAAGGAATCTCATTCATCAACACTTGATCATCCCTTGTCCCAGCCCACGCTGGCCAGTGAGCCAAGCCCCTCTCTGTGACTGGTCAGAATTAGAGGCTTTGCTGCAGCCAATGCCAGCTTGTGTATAAAAAGAGCTATGAAACTGTATTCTGGATGCTATCTACTTTGTGAATGAATCACTAGCTAGCATCCTATCTGCAGATAATGAAATCTCGCTTGGATTAAAATCCTCTTCTCTCCTTGCTTGCTGGCTGATTTCAATTGGGCCTGATCTTAATGCCCACCACAGCAGGGACTCACTCACAATGGGCAGCTCAGGCTGATCACTTGCCTGGGTTTCTGCCAACAGGCTTCTCCCTGGTCTCACTGCCAGGGGTTGCCTCCGAAAATGGGGCAAACATTAGGAATTGTGGGAGTTGGGGTCCAAAACGCCTGGAGGGCCCAAGTTTGCCCAGGCCTGCCATAGAGGTTGAAGTGTTCAGCCGGACTCACCTTCTTGGCAAGGCTCACACTTGGTGTTGGCACTTCCGCAGGGGACGGTGGCCCCGAAACCTGGAGGGCAGAGTTCGCAGCAGTCTCCGGCCAGGGTGAAGTGTCCATGCTCACATCCCTGATGCGCCAGGACCTAAGGAGAGTCAAATTTCCTTTTGAGCTATGGGAAGACATTGTCACAGGTGGAGTACGAAAGAGACTACACTGAAGGTTCACACAAGGTCATTGGAGCATCACTGAGTCCTAGACCTGGGAGGGGGCCCTTGAGACCATCTAGTCTGGCCCCATGTTGTTCAGTGAAGCATCTCCTGCTAAAGGACCCTCAAAATGAGCAATTCTGAAATATGTTGATCTAAAATATTAATACTACTAATAATGATCATAATAATTATTATAATATGTTTTTGACTGTGTTTTGTCTTAATGGCAGACAGGGTGGACTAGATGTCCTTTGGGGATCTAATAGAGAGTATATAGACTACCTAGAAGTCCAGTGAAGGTTTTGAATTAGGTCTAGATGGTCGTCTGTCAGGAGGCCTTTGACTGTGCCTCCCTTAATGGCAGAAGAGGTGTGGACTAGATGGCCTTTGAGAGTCTATTCCAACTCTAGAGAGAGTATAGACTTCTTGAGAGTCCAGTGAAGGTTTTGAATTAGGTCTAGATGGTCACCTGTCGAGAGGTCTTTGACTGTGCCTCCCTTAATAGCAGTTGAGGTTTAGCAATAGGGATGGATGGCCGTCTGTCGGGAGGGCTTTGACTGTGACTCCCTTAATGGCAGAAAGAGTGGACTTGATGCCCTTTGGGGGTCCCTTCCAACTCTAGCAAAAGTATAGGCTGCTTGAGAGTCCAGTAAATGTTTTGAATTGGGGTTCGAAGGCCATCTGTCGGGAGGGCTTTGACTGTGTTTTCTTTAATGGTAGAAGGGGTGGACTAGATGCCCTTTGGGGGTCCCTTTGAGAGTAAATACTGTTTGGGAGTCCAGGAGAGGTTTTGAATTAGGGCTGGATGGCCGTCTATCGGGAGGGCTTTGACTGTGTTTTCTTTAATGGCAGAAGGGGTGGACTAGATGCCCTTTAGGGGTCCCTTTGAGAGTATATAGACTGTCTGGGAGTCCAGTGGAGGTTTTGAATTAGGGCTGAATGGCCATCTGCCAGGAGGGCTTTGACTGTGCCTCCCTTAATGGCAGTTGAGGTTTAGCATTAGGGCTAGATGGCCATCTGTTGGGAGGGCTTTAATGGCAGAAGGGGTGGACTAGATGCTCTTTAGGGGTCCCTTCAAGAGTATATAAACTGCTTGGCAGTCCAGCGGAGGTTTTGAATTAGGGCTGGATGGCCGTCTGTCAGGAGGGCTTTGGGGAGGTTAATGGAGGTTGAGGTATAGCATTAGGGTTGGATGGCCACCTGTTGGGAGGGCTTTAATGGCAGAAGGGGTGGACTAGATGCCCTTTAGGGGTCCCTTTTGAGAGTATATAAACTGCTTGGGAGTCCAGCAGAGGCTTAGAATTAGGTCAGGATGGCCGTCTATCGGGAGGGCTTTGACTGTGTTTTCCTGAATGGCAGAAGGGGTGGACTAGATGCCCTTTAGGGGTCCCTTTGAGAGTATATAAACTGCCTGGGAGTCCAGCAGAGGTTTTGAATTAGGTCAGGATAATAATAATAATAATAATAATAATAATAATAATAATAATAATAATAAACTTTATTTATACCCCACCACCATCTCCCCAGGGCGGCTTACATGGGGCAGAGGCCCAAACAACATAGGACAAAATATAGGCAACATAATACAAATCACCCTATAAAAAGATAAAATAGTAATACAATATATCAATTAAAACAAAAATACAGGATACAAAATTGCATTTAAAACACATAAATGGTAAAATTGTAATAAATACAGGATAGATTACAGGCCGTCTATCGGGAGGGCTTTGACTGTGTTTTCTTTAATGGCAGACTAGATGCCCTTCGGGGGTCCCTTCCAACTCTAGAGAGAGTATACACTGCTTGAGAGTCCAGCAGAGGTTTAGAATTAGGTCAGGATGGCCGTCTGTCGGGAGGGCTTTGACTGTGTTTTCCTGCATGGCAGAAGGGGTGGGCTAGATGCCCTTTGGGGGTCCCTTTGAGAGTATATAAACTGCTTGGGAGTCCAGCAGAGGCTTAGTATTAGGTCAGGATGGCCGTCTATCGGGAGGGCTTTGACTGTGTTTTCCTGCATGGCAGAAAGAGTGGACTAGATGCCCTTTGGGGGTCCCTTTGAGAGTATATAAATTGCTTGGGAGTCCAGCAGAGGCTTAGTATTAGGTCAGGATGGCCGTCTATCGGGAGGGCTTTGACTGTGTTTTCCTGCATGGCAGAAGGGGTGGGCTAGATGCCCTTTGGGGGTCCCTTTGAGAGTATATAGACTGCCTGGGAGTCCAGCAGAGGTTTAGAATTAGGTCAGGATGGCCGTCTATCGGGAGGGCTTTGACTGTGTTTTCTTTAATGGCAGAAGGGGTGGACTAGATGCCCTTTAGGGGTCCCTTTGAGAGTATATAAACTGTTGGGAGTCCAGCAGAGGTTTAGAATTAAGTCAGGATGGCCGTCTGTTGGGAGGGCTTTGACTGTGTTTTCCTGAATGGCAGAAGGGGTGGGCTAGATGCCCTTTGGGGGTCCCTTTGAGAGTATATAAACTGCCTGGGAGTCCAGCAGAGGTTTAGAATTAGGGCTGGATGGCTGTCTGTTGGGAGGGCTTTGACTGTGCTTTCCTGAATGGCAGAAGGGGTGGGCTAGATGCCCTTTGGGGGTCCCTTTGAGAGTATATAAACTGCTTGGGAGGTTTAGAATTAGGTCAGGATGGCCGTCTGTTGGGAGGGCTTTGACTGTGTTTCCCTGAATGGCGGAAGGGGTGGGCTAGATGCCCTTTGGGGGTCCCTTCCAACTCTAGAGAGAGTATAGACTGCTTGAGAGTCCAGTGGAGGTTTAGAATTAGGTCAGGATGGCCGTCTGTTGGGAGGGCTTTGACTGTGTTTTCCTGCATGGCAGTAGGGGTGGGCTAGATGCCCTTTGGGGGTCCCTTTGAGAGTATATAAACTGCTTGGGAGGTTTAGAATTAGGTCAGGATGGCCGTCTGTTGCCAGCAGAGGTTTAGAATTAGGTCAGGATGGCCGTCTATCGGGAGGGCTTTGACTGTGTTTCCCTGAATGGCGGAAGGGGTGGGCTAGATGCCCTTTGGGGGTCCCTTCCAACTCTGCAGGCTGCCTGGGAATCCCCACCGGGCTGGGCTCTCTATTAATAACCTGAGGAATGCAGGCCTGTCACACACACACAGAGATGCATCTCAGACTTTATTCCTTCGCCTTCAAGGCGGAATGTGTTCGTGCAAGAAGAGCATTGCAAATGCGCACAAACCCAACAGCTGGACTGGGGCTTTGCACCCACTTTTGCACATTTGCACCCACTTGGAGCCACACAACGCATTCCCTTTTATTATACACATTCTCCTTTGAACCATGCTTCTATTTCCATCTATAGATATAAAAGAGTGATGGAATCCTGGCGACCGAGAAAACAACAAAACTACAGGCCCCCCCAACCTCGAAATTTGACAATACAACCCATCATCCACGCCTCTAGGTTGATACAACAAAAAGAAAAAAAAATAAAGTCCTAATTAGAGGGAAATGAATAATTGTTTTTATCCCATTGCTGCCATTTAGAAGGCTAAGCTCTGCCCACTTGGTCTCCTAGCAACCCACTCAGCCCAGGGGACAGGCAGAGTTAGGCCTCTTCCACACTGCCTATAAAATACAGATTATCAGATTTTATTATACGGCATTATATAGACTCAAATATAATTATATTATATTTATTATATAGACTCAAAGCCCATCCACAGAGCTATATAACCCATTTATAATCTTATATTATCTGCTTTGAACTGGGTTATCTTGACTCCACACTGCCATATAATCCACTTCAGTGTGCATTTTATACAGCTGGGTAAAAGGGGCTTCATATAATCTAGTTGTATTATATATATATATATATTCTACTTGGAAATTACGCTTCTATTTAACACAGGCAACAATGGCAATGTTCGCCTTTTTTGCCGCAGCACCACACTGCTGGGCTTTCTGGAGTTGAAAGCATGCAATAATGAAATTCTGCAAAAAGTCCCAAGTTTGGTGCAAAAGGAAGCAAACTATCCATCCTTGCAGCCAAGGGGGATGCTGGGATTTGTAGTTCCCAGCAAAGAGGTGTATTTGTTGTCTATTTTCTTTCTAAGGCTGAAAAGTTGGATGACTTTTCCAAATTCTTTTTTGCCACAACAACAAAGTGCTTCTTGGAAACTTTTTCCTGCTCCCTGCCCTGGAGCGAAGAACAAAGAAAATTAATTGGCTTCTCCTTTGCATCTGGAGATAGTTAATTACAACAAGGCCCTCTTAAAGGCACAGCACGGAAAGAGAAACAGGCTGTAAGGGGAAGGAAAAGATCCCTATGGGTGCATCTACACTGCAGAATTAATCCAGTTTGATACCACTTCAGCAGCCAGCCAGCTATATGCTGCGGGACCATGGGATTTGTAGCTTGGAGAGGCATTGCCGACCCTTTATTTTGTCCCAATTTCACATTTTCTGGATAAACTTTTGCTGTGCAGAATGGGGCTGGACTAGATGACCTTTGGGGGTCCCTTCCCATTCTTATGATTCAGGATTCTTCTTGTTGTTATTATTATGATATTTATATTTATTTGCGCTCAGCTTTGTTCTCAGGGCCAAGACCCAACCTTAAGCAACTATACAATTAAAAAACATAGTAAAATAGAATTAAATATCACATTATTATTACCGTTAATACTCGAGTATAAGCCGACCCGAATATAAGCCAGGGCACCTAATTTTACCACAAAAAACCTGGAAAAAATTGACTCCAATTTTTTGGAGTATATTTATATTTATTTGCACTCAGCTTTGTTCTCAGGGCCAAGACCCAACCTTAAGCAACTATACAATTAAAAAACATAGTAAAATAGAATTAAATATCACATTATTATTACCGTTAATACTCGAGTATAAGCCGACCCGAATATAAGCCAGGGCACCTAATTTTACCACAAAAAACCTGGAAAAAATTGACTCCAATTTTTTGGAGTATATTTATATTTATTTGCACTCAGCTTTGTTCTCAGGGCCAAGACCCAACCTTAAGCAACTATACGATTAAAAAAAAATAGTAAAATAGAATTAAATATCACATTATTATTACCGTATATACTCGAGTATAAGCCGACCCGAATATAAGCCGAGGCACCTAATTTTACCACAAAAAAACCTGGAAAAAATTGACTCCAATTTTTTGGAGTATATTTATATTTATTTGCACTCAGCTTTGTTCTCAGGGCCAAGACCCAACCTTAAGCAACTATACAATTAAAAAACATAGTAAAATAGAATTAAATATCACATTATTATTACCGTATATACTCAAGTATAAGCCGACCCGAATATAAGCCGGGGCACCTAATTTTACCACAAAAAACTGGAAAAAATTGACTCCAATTTTTTGGAGTATATTTATATTTATTTGCACTCAGCTTTGTTCTCAGGGCCAAGACACAACCTTAAGCAACTATACAATTAAAAAACATAGTAAAATAGAATTAAATATCACATTATTATTACCGTATATACTCTAGTACAAACCGACCCGAATATAAGCCGAGGCACCTAATTTTACCACAAAAAAACTGGAAAAAATTGACTCCAATTTTTTGGAGTATATTTATATTTATTTGCACTCAGCTTTGTTCTCAGGGCCAAGACACAACCTTAAGCAACTATACAATTAAAAAAAATAGTAAAATAGAATTAAATATCACATTATTATTACCGTATATACTCAAGTATAAGCCGACCCGAATATAAGCCGGGGCACCTAATTTTACCACAAAAAAACTAGAAAAAAAACTGACTCCAGTATAAGCAGTGGTAAATTTCAGAAATAAAAACAGATACCAATAAAATTACATTAATTGAGGTATCAGTAGGTTAAATGTTTATGAATATTTACATAAAGCTCAAATTTAAGATAAGTTTGTCCAACTCTGATTAAATCATGATTCTCATCTTCTTCAATGTAAATGTGCTTATGTATCTTTTTAATAATAATAGAGTAAAATGATACATGTAATAATAATCATAATAAGTACAGGAAAATAATACATGTAGTAATAAATAGAGTAAAATAATAAATATAAGAATAATAATATCAGAGTGAAATAATAAATGTATTATTATTATTAATAATAATAATAGAGTAAAATAAATGTAATAGTAGCAACAATAATAGAGAAAAATAATAAATGTAATAATAATAATAGAGAAAAATAATAAATGTAATAATACCAATAATAGAGAAAAATAATAAATGTACCATATATTCTCGAGTATAAGCTGACCCAAATATAAGCCAACCAGGACCCTCACCCGAGTATAAGCCGAGGGGGGCGTTTTCAGTCTTAAAAAAGGGCTGAAAAACTAGGCTTATACTTGAGTATATACAGTATATTATATATATTATAATATATATTATATATATATATATATATATATATATATATATATATATATATATAATATTATATAATTATATATATTATAATATAATAAAATAATCATGTGATATTTAATTCTATTTTACTATTTTTTAATCGTATAGTATTATATTATATATAATAATATTCATTTGCATCCTATCTTTCTCCCCATAACAAGACTCAAAGCCATCGACAAAGGATTGCAAACAATGCAAGATAAAAGCAACACAAAAGTTGTCAATTCAAACTTCTGAGAGTATTGCAACTTCTGATTCATTTCAATAGGATTGCGCAATTCAACCAGACCTAACCAAATCTCCTTTTGCAGAGGATGATGGGATCTGTAGTCCCACACTGCCATGAGCCCCTTTGCTTTGGTGGGAACTAGAAAGCCCAAATGGTTAAATATAACCATTCCATTATCTTCAAAGCTCCAGAATAATAATAATAATAATAATAATAATAATAATAGTAATGCATCATCATCCGAAAATACATCACACAGACCTAGACACTTGGGAAGTGTTTGACTTGTGATTTTGTGATACGAAATCCAGCATATCTATCTTGTTTGCTGTGTCATAATAAAATAATAAAATAATAATAATAATAATAATAATAATAATAATACATCACACAGTCCTAGACACTTGGGAAGTGTTCGACTTGTGATTTTGTGATACGAAATCCAGCATATCTATCTTGTTTGCTGTATCATAATAAAATAATAATAATAATAATAATAATAATAATAATAATAATAATACATCACACAGTCCTAGACACTTGGGAAGTGTTCGACTTGGGGATTTTGTGATATGAAATCCAGCATGTCTATCTTGTTTGCTGTGTCATAATAAAATAATAATAATAATAATAATAATAATAATAATAATAATAATACATCACACAGTCCTAGACACTTGGGAAGTGTTCGACTTGTGATTTTGTGATACGAAATCCAGCATGTCTATCTTGTTTGCTGTGTCATAATAAAATAATAATAATAATAATAATAATAATAATAATAATAATAATAATCCGAAAATACATCACACAGTCCTAGACAATTGGCAAGTCTCCGACTTGTGATTTTGTGATACGAAATCCAGCATATCTATCTTGTTTGCTGTGTCATAATAAAATAATAATAATAATAATAATAATAATAATAATAATAATAATCCGATAATACATCACACAGTCCTAGACACTTGGGAAGTGTTCGAGTTGTGATTTTGTGATACGAAATCCAGCATATCTATCTTGTTTGCTGTGTCATAATAAAATAATAATAATAATAATAATAATAATAATAATAATACATCACACAGTCCTAGACACTTGGGAAGTGTTCGACTTGTGATTTTGTGATACGAAATCCAGCATATCTATCTTGTTTGCTGTGTCATACAATAATAATAATAATAATAATAATAATAATAATAATAATAATAATAATAATCTGAAAATACATCACACAGTCCTAGACAATTGGCAAGTGTCCGACTTGTGATTTTGTGATACGAAATCCAGCATATCTATCTTGTTTGCTGTGTCATAATAAAATAATAATAATAATAATAATAATAATAATAATAATGCAAGAAAATAACCCTGCTGCACTGTCGGGGTTGGACTAGATGGCCTTTGGGGGACCCTTCCTATTCTTGTATTTTTTTTCCCTTGCTTTTCTGAATCATCCTGCCTTGGTTTCACATCCTTTTTGAAAGGATTGGGAAAGAGTTAAGAGCCTGAAGGCAAAGCAAAGTTGCTGGAAAATGGAAGGAGGGGAAAAAAAGAGAAAAGACTGGAATTCCTTCCTCAATGCAAAACACCTGGAGATGCTCACATTAAAAAGAAAGAAAATACAGCTTGGTGTGTGGCTTTGGGCGCTGGAAGGGGAACGGGCCCTCTGTGAGCTACACACAAACATATATATATACTAGCCTTCTAACTGGCAGCAATCGGATAAAAGCAATTATTCCTCTCTCTCTAATTAGGACTTTATTTTTCTTTTCTTTTTGTTGTATCAACCTAGAGCCGTGGATGATGGGTTGTGTCGTCAAATTTCGAGGTTGGGGGGCCTGTAGTTTTGTTGTTTTGTGGGTCGCCGTGATGCCATCACTCTTTTATATATATAGATTGTATTAATTTTTAGTGTTTTTTATTATTTTTTATTGGGTTGCTAGGAGACCAAGTTGGAGGAGCTTAGCCTTCTAACTGGCAGCAATTGGATAAAAGCAATTATTCCTCTCTCTCTCTAATTAGGACTTTATTTTTCTTTTCTTTTTTTTGTATCAACCTGGAGGCGTGGATGAGGGGTTGTGTCGTCAAATTTCGAGGTTGGGGGGCCTGTAGTTTTGTTGTTTTGTGGGTCGCCGTGATGCCATCACTCTTTTATATATATAGATTGTATTAATTTTTAGTGTTTTTTATTATTTTTTATTGGGTTGCTAGGAGACCAAGTTGGAGGAGCTTAGCCTTCTAACTGGCAGCAATTGGATAAAAGCAATTATTCCTCTCTCTCTCTAATTAGGACTTTATTTTTCTTTTCTTTTTTTTGTATCAACCTGGAGGCGTGGATGAGGGGTTGTGTCGTCAAATTTCGAGGTTGGGGGGCCTGTAGTTTTGTTGTTTTGTGGGTTGCCGTGATGCCATTACTCTTTTATATATATAGATATACACACACACACAAACACTATGTATATATATATGTCTGTATATGTATATTTATGTATAAGCAGCACACTCCCTTTTGGAGCTGGAAGGGGAATGGGTCCTTGGTGTGCCACACACAAATATATACACATCTTCTATATATATAAATGAGTGATGGCATCACGGCGACCCATAAAACAACAAATCTACTGGCCCCCCAACCTCGAAATTTGACAACACAACCCCTCATCCACGCCTCTAGGTTGATACAACAAAAAGAAAAGAAAAATAAAGTCCTACTTAGAGGGAGAGCAATAATTGTTTTTATCCAATTGCTGCCACTTAGAAGGCTAAGCTCCGCCCACTTGGTGTCCTAGCAACCCACTCAGCCCAGTGTTAATAAAAGAATAAAAAATAAATACAAATAATACAATAAAAATAATTATAAACACTAAAAAATTAATACAATAAAATACTATAACAAAATAACTAAAAATAATACAACAAAATAATAAAATATAATAAATAAAAAAGATAAGTTACAATAAAATTAATTTAAAAAAATACAAATAACGTCAAATAAAAATTAAACAACAACTTTTAACCAATACCACCACCACTTTGCCACAGCAACGCGTGGCTGGGCACAGCTAGTCTTCTATATATATAAAAGAGTGATGGCATCACGGCGACCCACAAAACAACAAAACTACAGGCCCCCCAACCTCGAAATTTGACAACACAACCCATCATCCATGCCTCTAGGTTGATACAACAAAAAGGAAAAGAAAAATAAAGTCCTAATTAGAGAGAGAGGAATAATTGCTTTTATCCAATTGCTGCCAGTTAGAAGGCTAAGCTCCTCCAACTTGGTCTCCTAGCAACCCAATAAAAAATAATAAAAAACACTGAAAAATTAATACAATAAAATACTACAATAACAGAAAATAACTAAAAATAATACAAGAAAATAATACAATATAAGAAATAAAAATATAACTTACAATAAAATTAATTAAAAAAATGCAAATAACGTCAAATAAAAATTACACAACAATTTTTAACCAATACCACCACCACTTTGCCACAGCAACGCGTGGCCGGGCACAGCTAGTTATATATAATAAATAATAATAATAAACTTTATTTTTATATCCCGCCCCATCTCCCCGAAGGGACTCGGGGCGGCTCACAACAGGGACAAGCCCGAAAACAACAACACAAGACATTTGACCAAAAACATTCCAATAGTAAAGTTAAAGATTTCCCCTTGACGTTAAGTCTCGTTGTGTCCAACTCTGGGGGTTGGTGCCCATCTCCTATTCCTAAGCCGAAGAGCCGGCGTTGCTCATAGACACCTCCAAGGTCAGGTGGCCCCTGGCATGACTGCATTGAACGCCGCCGGAGTGGTACCTATTGATCTACTCGTATTCGCATGTTTTCAAACTGCTAGGTTGGCAGAAGCTGGGGCTAACAGTTGGAGCTCACCCCGCTCCATCCCGACTTTTCGGTTAGTAAGTTCAACAGCTCAGCGGTTTAACCCACTGCGCCACCGGGGGCTCCTATATGTGTGTATATGTATGTATATATGTATAAGCACTCTCCCTTCTGCAGCTGGAAGGGGAATGGGTCCTCTGTATGCCATTCACAAACATACACATATACATACATACTATACATACTATATATGTATGTATATTTATGTGTATATATGTTTAAGCACTCTCCTTTTTGGAGTTGTAAGGCATACCATATATATATTCTCCTTTTTGGAGTTGGATAAACATACATATATATACACACACACAACTATATATGTATGTATATTTATATGTGTACTGTATATACTCGAGTATAAGCCTAGTTTTTCAGCCCTTTTTTAGGACTGAAAAAAACCCTCCTCGGCTTATAATTGGGTGAGGGTCCTGGTGGACTTATATTCAGGTCAGCTTATATTCAAGTATATTTATTATTTTTCTCTATTATTATTGGTATTATTACATTTATTATTTTTCTCTATTATTGTTGCTACTATTACATTTATTTTACTGTATTTATTATTGTTATTATTACATTTATTATTTCACTCTGATCTTATTACATTTATTATTTTCCTGTATTTATTATTACTTGTATTATTTTCCTGTATTTATTATTATTATTATTACATGTATTATTTTACTCTATTATTATTAAAAGGATACATAAGCACATTGACATTGAAGAAGATGAAAATAATGATTTAATCAGAGCTGAACAGTCATATCTTAAATTACAGTTTGATGTAAAGATTCATAAACATTTAACCTACTGATGCCTCAATTAATGTAATTTTATTTCTGAAATTTACCACCCTCGGCTTATACTGGAGTCAATGTTTTCCCTTTTTTTTGGTGGTAAAATTAGGTGCTTCGTCTTATATTCGGGTCGGCTTATACTCGAGTATATATGGTATATTTATTATTTTTCTCTATTATTATTGGTATTGTTACATATATTATTTTACTCTATTAATCATTATTATTACGTTTATTATTTAACTCTATTTTTATTATTATTAATACATTTATTATTTTACTCTATTTACTATTACATTTATTATTTACTGCATTTATTATTATTATTACATTTATTATTTTACTCTTATTATTAAAAGGATACATAAGCACATTTACACTGAAGAAGATGAGAAAAATGATTTAATCAGAGCGGCCGATGGGCTAATCAATAAAACGTGATTTGATTTGATTTAATCAGAGCTGAACAGTCCTATCTTAAATTACAGTTTGATGTAAAGATTCATAAACATTTAACCTACTGATGCCTCAATTAATGTAATTTTATTGGAATCTATTTTTATTTCTGAAATTTACCACCCCCGGCTTCTACTGGAGTCAATGTTTTCCCTTTTTTTTTGGTGGTAAAATTAGGTGCTTCGGCTTATATTCGGGTCGGCTTATACTCGAGTATATATGGTATACACACACACACACACACACATATACATACCATATATATACTCTCCTTTTTGGAGTGTGTGTGTGTAAGAATTCTCCCCTCTCCCACGACATATTGGAAATCCTATACTGGTTTAGCCGGTATCGTGTGCTTTCATGTCAGAAAGCAAATCAGGAAATAAATAAGACGCAGGAAAAATAACCCTTTAATTATAAAATCCACAGCAATGAACGACTGTGTTGGAGGGCCCTCCAAAGGGCATCCAGTCTGACCCTTCTCCCTTTGGGAGGTGTCAGATTGATGGGGAAACTCTTAAAAAATAGACCTTTTTAGGATACTACAGAATACTGGGAGTTGTAGTCCCCAAACAATTTTTTTTTTTTACAAGAGTGCATCTGCATTGTGGAATTAATGCAGTTTAAGACTGCAATGCAATGAGACGCTGGGAGTTATAGTTTGAAAAGGCCAAATATTGTCCCTTCCATATTCATTTGGATGGCAAATCTACTCTGGGGTTTAGCCGGAACTTATATCATCATTCTAACCCACTTTTATTTCCATTGAGATGCAAAGTTCAGACTAAAAATCGGAGCGGATGTAGTTTCCAGCTGATGAATCCACACTGTCAATTTAACACAGTTTGACACCACTAGTTTGTGTTAGTTAGTTTAGCCTATTTATTACAGCATAGTGCATTAGCAATGACTATCTATATATATAAAAGAGTGATGGCGTCACGGCAGCGGACAAAACAACAAAAGTAAACACCCCACAACTTCGAAAATTGACAACACAACCCATCATCCACGCCTCTAGGTTGATACAACAAAAAGAAAAGAAAAATGAAGTCCTAATTAGAGGGAGAGGAATAATTGTTTTTATCCAATTGCTGCCAGTTAGAAGGCTAAGCTCCACTCACTTGGTCTCCTAGCAACCCACTCAGCCCAGGGGACCCTTTACCTTAACTACCACCAATTCTTCAGTACTTTATTTCCCATACCACCATATTTCGCCACAGCAACACGTGGCCGGGCACAGCTAGTATTAATATAAGTGGGTCAAATGGATATTTTTATAGACATTGTCCATAGCTTTTGTATGGCATGTCAATGGGCACGTCTACACTGCGGATTTAATGCGGTTTGATGCCACTTTAACCGACATGCAATGCAATAAAGGGATGTGGTGCCAGATAAAAAGACCTTGGGCAACAACAACTCCCACGATTCCATAGCATTGAGCCATAGGAAATTGGGAGTGGTGTTAATCTGCATTAAATCCGCAGTGTAGATGCACCCATTGCATCATGATGATTATTATTGTTCTGAATATGCTTCTAGGGCTGCAGGCGAATTAATGCTGAGACGTGATGAATGAATGGCACATGCACACATCCCATTCCTCTCCTTACAAATAGTTTTTGGGGCTTTGTGGAAACATGTCCAAAGACAGAGAGAAATTCATAAGAAACGAATGTAAAGTCATGTTTAAAACAGAATGAAAGACCTACAGTATCTCTTGGAACTAGCAAAACAATGCATTTCAATGGATATGCATGGCTTTAATGCGTTTGCATCTTTGCACCAGTCTCATGCTTTATCAAATATATATCTATATCTATATATAAAATATATTGATGCTTTATCAATACATTTTAGCAATGCAGCACTCCAGCATGAGCCATGAAAAGAGAAGGCAACAAATAATAATAATAATAATAATAATAATAATAATAATAATAATAGGTATGCATGATTGCATCTTTTAATACAGTAGAGTCTCACTTATCCAACATAAACGGGCCGGCAGAACGTTGGATAAGCGAATATGTTGGATAATAAGGAGGCATTAAGGAAAATCCTATTAAACATCAAATTAGGTTATGATTTTACAAATGAAGCACCAAAACATCATGTATACAACAAATTTGACAGAAAAGGTAGTTCAATACGCAATAATGCTATGTAGTAATTACTGTATTTATGAATTTAGCACCAAAATATCGCAATGTATTGAAAATATTGACTACAAAAATGCGTTGGATAATCCAGAACGTTGGATAAGCGAGTGTTGGATAAGTGAGACTCTACTGTATATGTATTTTAATGGACTAATATATTATTATTTTAACTATGCTATATGCTTATGCCATCCTGGTGACAAATATATTATTATTATTTCACTGACACAAAAACACAGTATGACACAGCAAACGAGATTTATTTTTATTATTTTTATTATTATTATTATTATTATTATTATTATTATTATTATTATTATTATTATTATCAACACAACGACGTTGTATGGCACAGCAAACAAGATAGACATGCTGGATTTCGTTTCGCAAAACCACAAGTCGAACACTTCCCAAGTGTCTAGGACTGTGTGATGTATTTTCTGATGATGTGTGCAGATCCCAGTAGGGTGGCCTTTTGCAGTTGGCAGATGGTGATTTTGTCAATGTCTATTGTTTCCAAATGCCAGCTGAGATCTTTTGGCACGGCACCCAGTGTGCCCATCACCACCGGGACCACCTGCACTGGTTTCTGCCAGAGTCTTTGAAGTTCAATCTTGAGGTCCTGATAGCGGCTGAGTTTTTCCTGTTGTTTTTCATCTATGCGACTGTCACCTGGGATGGCAACATCAATGATCCAAACCTTGTTCTTTTCCACAACTGTGATGTCTGGTGTGTTGTGTTCCAGAACTTTGTCAGTCTGGATTCGGAAGTCCCACAGTATCTTTGCGTGCTCATTTTCCAAGACTTTTGCAGGTTTGTGATCCCACCAGTTCTTTGCTGCTGGCAGGTGGTACTTGAGGCATAAGTTCCAATGAATCATTTGGGCCACAGAGTTGTGCCTCTGTTTGTAGTCTGTCTGTGCAATTTTCTTACAGCAGCTGAGGATATGATCAATGGTTTCGTCAGCTTCCTTGCACAGTCTGCACTTTGGGTCATCAGCTGATTTTTCGATCTTGGCCTGAATGGCCTTTGTCCTGATGTCTTGCTCCTGGGCTGCAAGGATCAGGCCTTCTGTCTCCTTCTTCAGGGTCCCATTCGTGAGCCAGAGCCAGGTCTTCTCCTTATCAGCTTTTCCTTCAATTTTGTCAAGGAACTTTCCATGCAATGTTTTGTTGTGCCAGCTGTCAGCTCTAGTTTGTAGTGCGGTTTTCTTGTACTGATTCTTTGTCTGCTTTGTTTTGAGGAGTTTCTGATTTTTGACTTCAATCAAAGCAGGTTCTTCACTTTGTTTGACATCTTCTGCCAGGGCATGTTCTTCTTCTTTGACTGCTTGTTTGACTTGTAAGAGTCCTCTGCCCCCTGATCTTCTAGGCAGATATAGCCGGTCAACATCACTGCGAGGGTGCAGGGAATGATGAATGGTCATGAGTTTTCTTGTTTTTCTGTCCAAATTGTCCAGTTCCATCTGTGTCCAGTTTATGATGCCAGCAGTATATCTTATGACAGGCATGGCCCAGGTGTTTATGGCCTTGATGGTGTTGCCTCCATTGAGCTTGCTTTTGAGAATTTTTCTGACCCTTTGTGTGTATTCTTTGCTGACCACAGTTTTCACATGTTCATGCTTGATGTTGTCCAGCTGTAATATGCCCAGGTATTTATAGGCCTCTGGTTGGTGACACTTTATTGTTTGGCCATTGGGCATATTTATGCCCTCACTTTCAATGATTTTTCCCTTCTTCAATGCCACTGTCGAACATTTGTCCAAACCAAACTCCATGCTGATATCAGTGCTAAAAATTCGGATAGTGTTAGTCAGAGACTGAATTTCAGTTTCTGTTTTCCCATATAGCTTCAGGTCATCCATGTACATCAAATGTGAAATTTTGTGAGAATTCTTAGATATTTGATAGCCGAGATTTGTTTTTTGTAAGATTGTTGACAGAGGGATCATGGCAATAATGAAAAGCAGAGGGGACAATGAGTCTCCCTGGAAAATTCCTCTCCTGATGTTGACAAGTCCATAGCTTTCATTTCCAACAAACAGTTCAGTTTTCCAGTGCTCCATCATGTTTTCAATGAAGGTGCCAATGTTTTTTATTATTATTATTATTATTATTATTATTATTATTATTATTATTATTATTATCAGAAACACAACAAGAGGAGTCCATAGCAAACAAGATCACTCTAATGGCTGTTGTATTGGATCACACATCAGACACTTCCCAAGTGTCTAGGAGTGTGTGATGTATCGGCGAATAATGTGTGCAGATCCAAATAGGGTGGCCTTTTGCAGATGACGGGTGGTCATTTGGTCAGCACCGACGGTGTTTAAGTACGGGACAAGGTCTTTAGGCACTGCGCCCAGTGTGCCCATCACCACTGGGACCACCTTGACCGGCTTGTGCCAGAGTTTTTGCAGTATTATTATTATTTTAAGATATCTTTGGAAATGTATCCTCAGGCCCCCAGGTTAAGGATGTCTGGGTAATATCATCATCATCATCATCATCATCATCACTATCATCATCATTATCATCATCAGTTGGAAATGAATTTTCAAGCCGTGAGCTTAGATAATAGATGATAATAATAAAAATGATGATGGTGGTGCAGCGGGTTAAACTACTGAGCTGCTGAACTTGCTGACCAGAAGGTTGACGGTTCGAATCCACAGGATGAAGAGAGCTCCTGTTGTTAGCCCCAGTTTCTACCAACCTAGCAATTCAAAAACATGCAAATGTGAGTAGATCAATAGGTACCGCTCCAGTGGGAAGTAATGGCGCTCCATGTAGTCATGCCCATGGCCACATGACCTTGGAGGTGTCTATGGACAACGCCGACTCTTCATCTTAGAAATGGAGATGAGCACTAACTGGACTTAATATCAAGGGGAAACCTTTACCTTTATCAAGGTATGGTTTAAAATATATTCTTAGGCCTTGGGCTCTAGGCATTTCAGAGAACACAACAACAACTTGGGCTGTGGCGCAGGCAGGAGAGCAAGCCAGCTGCAATTAACTGCAATGAATCACTCTGACCAGGAGGTCATGAGTTCGAGGCCGCTCGGAGCCTATGTTTGTTTGTCTTTGTTCTATGTTAAAAGGCATTGAATGTTTGCCTATATGTGTAATGTGATCCACCCTGAGTCCCTTTCGGGGTGAGAAGGGCGGTATATATAAATGCTGTAAATAACAACAACAACAACAACAACAACAACAACAACAACAACAATAACAAAACGTATGGATCACTGATGTTGCAATCCAGGTGATAGCAGAATCAACAAAAAGCAACTGGAAAAGCTGACGTGATATGAGGATTTAAAGATCGAACTGCAAAGCCTCTGGCACAAGCCAGGCAAGGTGGTCCCAGTGGTGATGGGCACACTGGGTGCAGGGCCTAAAGACTTTGGCCAGAACTTGAAAACAATCTGTCAATTTTGAAAAAAAAATTACCATCTGTCAGTTGCAAAAGGCCAACTTACTCAGATCTGCACACATTATTTGCCAATACATCACACAGTCCTAGACCAGGGGTCCCCAAACTAAGGCCCGGGGGCCGGATGCGGCCCATCGAAGCCATTTATCCGGCCCCCGGCCCCTCCCTCGCCCGGTCCGTGCCTTCCAGCGTTTTTCTTGTTTATAATAGTATTTGAATTAGTATTTAATTAATAATTAATTATCAAGGGGGGTGCTTTGCTAGTGCTTTTGGTGCAAAAAGGCAGAAAGGGGCTGGACTAAATAGGGCAAGGGGTCTCTTCTAATCCTCTTTATTATTATTATTATTATTATTATTATTGACACAAAGACACAGTATATATGCAAACAAGCAAACACAGCAAACAAGATATATATGCTGGATTTTATATCATAAAATCACAAGTTCCCAAGCGTTTAGGGCTGTGTGACGTATTATTATTATTATTATTATTATTAACAACATTGAGGCTGGGTGGCCATCTGTCAGGGGTGCTTTGCTTGTGCTTTTGGTGCAAAAAGGCAGAAAGGGGCTGGACTAAATAGGGCAAGGGGTCTCTTCTAATCCTCTTTATTATTATTATTATTATTATTATTATTATTATTATTATTATTATTAACAACATTGAGGCTGGGTGGCCATCTGTCAGGGGTGCTTTGCTTGTGCTTTTGGTGCAAAAAGGCAGAAAGGGGCTGGACTAAATAGGGCAAGGGGTCTCTTCTAATCCTCTTTATTATTATTATTATTATTATTGACACAAAGACACAGTATATATGCAAACAAGCAAACACAGCAAACAAGATATATATGCTGGATTTTATATCATAAAATCACAAGTTCCCAAGCGTTTAGGGCTGTGTGACGTATTATTATTATTATTATTATTATTATTATTATTATTATTATTATTATTAACAACATTGAGGCTGGGTGGCCATCTGTCAGGGGTGCTTTGCTTGTGCTTTTGGTGCAAAAAGGCAGAAAGGGGCTGGACTAAATAGGGCAAGGGGTCTCTTCTAATCCTCTTTATTATTATTATTATTATTATTATTATTATTATTATTATTATTATTAACAACATTGAGGCTGGGTGGCCATCTGTCAGGGGTGCTTTGCTTGTGCTTTTGGTGCAAAAAGGCAGAAAGGGGCTGGACTAAATAGGGCAAGGGGTCTCTTCTAATCCTCTTTATTATTATTATTATTGACACAAAGACACAGTATATATGCAAACAAGCAAACACAGCAAACAAGATATATATGCTGGATTTTATATCATAAAATCACAAGTTCCCAAGCGTTTAGGGCTGTGTGACGTATTATTATTATTATTATTATTATTATTATTATTATTATTATTAACAACATTGAGGCTGGGTGGCCATCTGTCAAGGGTGCTTTGCTTGTGCTTTTGGTGCAAAAAGGCAGAAAGGGGCTGGACTAAATAGGGCAAGGGGTCTCTTCTAATCCTCTTTATTATTATTATTATTATTATTATTATTATTATTATTATTATTGACACAAAGACACAGTATATATGCAAACAAGCAAACACAGCAAACAAGATATATATGCTGGATTTTATATCATAAAATCACAAGTTCCCAAGCGTTTAGGGCTGTGTGACGTATTATTATTATTATTATTATTATTATTATTATTATTATTATTATTAAATTGTTGAAAATGCATCCTCAGGCTGGAGCTTAAAGCTTTTCAGAAAATACCATAACAACAACAAAAATAACAACAACAACAACATGCCGGGATATAGTTGGAAATTCATCCTCAAGGAAATGCATTCCCAGCTCAAGGCTTTTCAGATAGTACCCGCATAATAACAACAACAACAATAATAATAATAATATAATGCCAAGATATGCTTGGAAATGCATCCTCGGGTTCAAAAAATTTAAGACTTTTTGGAAAATATCTGAATTAAATTTTGATTATTCATCCTCAAGGAAATGCATTCTCAGCTCAAAGCTTTTCAGATACTACCCGCATAATAATAATAATAATAATAATAATAATAATAATAATAATAATAATAATAATTATATAATGCCAAGATATGCTTGGAAATGCATTCTCGGGCTCAAAAAAACTAAGACTTTTTGGAAAATATCTGAATTAAATTTTGATTATTCATCCTCAAGGAAATGCATTCTCAGCTCAAGGCTTTTCAGATACTACCCGCATAATAATAATAATAATAATAATAATAATAATAATAATAATAATAATAATAATAATAATAATATAATGTCAAGATATGCTTGGAAATGCATTCTCGGGCTCAAAAAAACTAAGACTTTTTGGAAAATATCTGAATTAAATTTTGATTATTCATCCTCAAGGAAATGCATTCTCAGCTCAAGGCTTTTCAGATACTACCCGCATAA